>NC_090815.1:136012012-136315042 GCF_000390325.3 Nicotiana tomentosiformis | reverse complement strand
CTAGGGTGGTCTCGTGCCTCTCGTCCAATAGTTCCAGGCTCGTGCTCATGGCCTTACTATTTGACTCTTCGGTCGCATATCGGAACCTAAGGCTCAGTTCTCCCACTTCGACCATTATTAGTGCTTCAGCACCGTAGACCAACGAAAATAGAGTGGCCCGAGTACAAATTTTGAGGTCATACGGTATGCCCACAAAACTTCGGGCAGAATTTTCTTCCATTTCCCTTTGGCATCGGTCAATCTTTTCTTCAGGTTTTGAAGTATGGTCTTGTTTGTAGACTCTGCCTATCCGTTCCCACTAGGGTGATAGGATGTTGACAAGATATTTTTGATCTTATGGTCCTAAAAAAATTTGCTTACCTTGCTGCCGATGAACTGCTTCCCGTTATCACACACTATCTTGGCCGGTATTTTGAACCGAAAAATTATGTGGTCCCAAATGAAGTCGATGACTTCTTTTTACCGGACCTTCTCGAACGTTTGAGCTTCGATCCACGTATAAAAATAGTCAGTCATAAATAGTATAAATTGAGCCTTACCGGGTGCCCACGGCAGGGGACCGACAATATCTATTTCCCACTTCATGAACGGCCAAGGTGACAAGACCGAATGTAGCGGCTCTCCGGGTTGATGGATCATCGGTGCATGCCTCTAGAAGCCGTCGCATCTCCGTACAAAGTCCTTCGCATCTTTCTCCATGTCTATCCAGTAATAGCCGGTCCTGATTATCTTATGAACCAAAGATTCTGCCCCTGAATGGTTTCCGCATGTGCCTTTGTGAACTTCCCTCAAAACATATTCGGTGTCTCCCGACCCCAAGCATATGGCGAGTGGGACATCGAACGTTCTTCTGAATAGAGTACCTTCGGATAGGCTAAACGTGTCCGACTTCGTGCGTAGAGCTCTAAATTCTTTAGGATCCGAGGGCAGCTTCCCAGTCTTCAGGTAGTCTATATACTTGTTTCTCCAGTCCCAAGTTAAAATTGTTGAGTTTATTTCGGCATGGCCTTCTTCCACTATCGATTTCATGAGTTGTACGACCGTTCCTGAGCTGAATTCATCGTCATCATTCGATGACCCCAAGTTAGCTAGGGCATCGGCTTCGCTATTTTGATCCCGGGGTACGTGTTGTAGGGTCCATTCCTTGAATCGATGCAGTGTTACCTGTAATTTGTCCAAGTACCTTCACAATTGACTTGATTTACCACAAGGAGGGAATGACACTTAGCTTCAACCACTTCGGCCCCAGGCTTTTAGCCAATTCGAGACGTGCAATCATGGCCTCATACTCGGCCTTATTGTTAGTCAATTTCACAGTTCTAATAGATTGCCTAACTAAGTTACCCGTAGGCGGCTTCAACACGATACCGAGTCCGGAACCCTTTGCATTCGAGGCACCGTCTGTGAAGAGGGTCCAAATTCCCGAGGAAAAATTCCTTTTCGACTTCGAGTATTAAAGCCGGTGTGAAGTCGGTCGTGAAGTCTGCCAAAATTTGAGATTTGATGGCGGTTCGGGATCGATATTCAATATCGTACCCGCTAATTTCTATGACCTATTTGGACAATCAACCCGAGGCTTGGGTTTGTGCATTATGTTCCTTAGTGGGCAAGAAGTTATGACGCATATGGGGTGGCATTGAAAATATGGCTTTAACTTTCTGGAGGCGCTCAGCAAAGCGAGCGCCAATTTTTCTAGGTGAAGGTACCTTGTTTTGACCTCGCCTAGAGTTCTACTAACATAATAGATAGGAAATTGCGTACCTTTCTCTTTTCGGACCAAGACTCCACTTACCGTTATCTCGAATTCCGCTAAGTACAGGAACAACTGCTCGTCTGCCTTCGGAGTATGGAGTAGGGGCAGACTCGAAAGGTATCGTTTGAGTTCTTCCAAAGCTTGCTGGCACTCCAGGGGCCACGAAAAGTTATTCTTCTTCTTCAATAATGAGAATAACAAATGGCTCTTATCGGAGGACCTCGATATGAACCGGACCAGGGCGGCTATGTGCCCGGTTAGCCTCTAAACGGCCTTGACATTGTCCACCATAGTGATATCTTCTATATCTTTGATTTTGTCAGGATTGATCTCGATCCCTCGGTTGGACACCATGAATCCAAGGAACTTTCCAAATCCGACCCCGAATGCGCATTTCTCCGGGTTCAGCTTCATATTGTATTTCTTCAGTATGTTGAAGGTTTCTTGCAAATGTTTCAAATGGTCCTCTGCTCGTAGTGACTTAACTAGAATATCGTCAATGTAAACTTCCATTGATTTTCCTATTTGTTCTTCGAACATCTGGTTAACTCGGCGTTGATAAGTGGCACCAGTGTTTTTTAGTCCGAACGACATTACGTTATAATAGTAGGTGCCAAATTTAGTGATAAAAGAAATTTTTTCTTGATCGCCCCAGTCCATCCGGATTTGGTTGTACCTAGAATAGGCACCGAGAAAGCTGAGTATCTCATGCCCGCCCATAACATCGATCCTGCGATCGATGTTAGGCAAAGGAAAAGAATCCTTGGGGCACGCTTTGTTCAAGTCTTTGTAATCTACGCATATTCTTAATTTATTTACCTTTTAGGTACTACTACTACGTTAGCCAACCAATCCGGATACTTAACTTCCCGAATGGAACATATTCTAAGGAGTTTGGATACCTCGTCTTTGATGAATGCATGCTTGACTTCGGACAGAGGCCTCATCTTTTGTTTAACCGGGTGGAACTTAGGATCCAAGCTTAGCTTGTAAGTGGTTATTTCTGACGGGATCCCTGCCATGTCTAGATGGGACAAAACAAAACAATCTACGTTAGCTATAAGGAAATTAATGGTGTCGGAATCGTCAAGGGTGATGAACGACCTAGGAACTCTGTAATCATCATCCTCGCTCGCTTCTTGCTTCTCCGATTCGGCCGGGTCCAGTGTCGATGATTGCTATTTAGTTTCTTCCTTCTAACCGGTTCCGGGTTCTTTGATGTCGAGAGTGCGGACATGGATCACCTCGTCAACCGCGTACATTTCTTTTGTGGCCGGTTGCTTTCCGTAAACCGTCTTGATCCCTCCCGGTGTGGGGAACTTCAATGCCTGGTGTAGTGTCGAGGGTATCGCCCTCATGTTGTGAATCCATGGCCTTTCTAATAGAGCATTATATCTCATATCCTCTTCAATCACATAGAACTTCGTTTCCTGAATGGTCCCGGCGGTGTTCACCGGCATGGTTATCTCCCCTTTAGTAGATTTGCATGCCATGTTGAATCCGTTTAAAACCTGGACTGCAGGCACCATTTGGTCTTGTAGACCCAGCTGCTCTACGACCCTCGATCTGATGATATTGGTCGAGCTACCTGGATCAATTAATACCCGCTTAACTCGATACTAATTTATGAGTACAAATATTACCAGTGCATCGTTATGCGGTTGCACGATGCCTTCAACGTCCTCATCGCTGAAAGAGATGGTCCCCTCCGCCATGCAGTCTTAGGTTCATTTTCCCCTTGTAATAGATACCTTAGTGTGCTTTAGCATTGGCCCATGGGGGACGTCGACTCCACCAATGATAATGTTGATGACGTGCTGAGGTTCCTCTTGCTCGGTCTGTTTGTTGGAGTCCCTATTCTTGAAGTGATTTTTGGCTCGATCGCTCAGAAATTCCCGGAGGTGCCCGTTATTGAATAACCGGGCCACTTCTTCTCTTACTTGTCGGCAGTCTTCGGTCCTGTGGCCGTGAGTGTCATGATACTTGCACATCATGTTGGGGTCTCTTTGGGCAGGATCAGACTGCAATGGCTAAGGCCACCTGGTATTTTTGATGCGCCCGGTGGAAGATACGATGCCTGCAGCATCGACACTGAACTTGTATTCCGATAATCTTGGTGCCTCCCTGGCCCCGACCGGCGTGTCGAAACCGTTTTTACTCATGAGTCCTCGGCTATTATGGCCTCGATCGCTCCTTTTTTTGTTCCTCGTAGGGTTACGTCCAGATCTATTACCCCTTTGATCTCCGCTATACGGTTGATACCGATATATGTTCGGTCTTGGTTCATGATCGACGACTCTTTTAGAGCTGTCATTAGTTCCGATGGGATACACGGACCCGGAAGGGGCTTCGAGCTGATCATCCTCGACTCTGATTTTTGATTGGTACCTGTTATAGACGTTAGCTCAGGTTACCGCCGGGTACTTTATCAAATTCTGTTTCAGCTGTTGTGAAGCCAAGGAGCTTTGGGGGTAGAGTCCTTGAGTGAACGCCTGAACGTCCCAATTGTCCGCAACCGGAGACAGGTCCATTCGTTCCATTTGAACCCTCGACACGAACTCCCTCAGCATTTCGTTATCTCTTTGTTTCACTTTAAAGAGGTCCGATTTTCTAGTCTCGACCTTGATGGCCTCGGCATGAGATTTTACGAAGGCATCTGCAAGCATAGCAAACGCATCAATGGAATTAGGGGGTAGGTTGTGATACCATATCATTGCTCTTTTTGATAGGGTTTCTCCGAACGTTTTCAACAGAACCGACTCGATTTCGTCATCTTCTAAGTCATTTACCTTGATGGCACACGTGTAGGAGGTCACATGTTCATTTGGATCCATGGTTCCATTATACTTTGGAATTTCGGGCATATGGAACTTCTTCGGGATCGGTTTTGATGCTGCGCTCGGAGGGAAAGGCTTTTGGACAAATTTCTTGGAATCTAGGCCCTTATATATCGGGGGTGCTCATGGGATTTGATCAACCCTGGAGTTATAGGTCTCCACTTTTTTATTGTTTGCTTCGATCTTCTTTTCCCTCGATTCCACCCGCTTTGTCAGTTACTCAAGCATCTTTATTATTCTGTGGTTGGTCTTGGGTTCAACTTTACCCGGCCTTTCTATGGTTGGTTCATTTCTTCGGGTATTTTCCCGTGATGGTTCTGGCTCAACCCTGCTGGGGGCGTGGCTTTAGTTCTGTAGCTGGGCTATCGCCGCCTGTTGAGCTTATAACATTTCGAAGATCACCCGCAAATTGATCTCATCGCCTTCACCGTCGTGCTTACCTCGGGCTCCTCCGCGAACGCTATTCTCGGGGTCGGTAGGTAAGTTTGCGTCGATGGCCACATGCGAGTTGGCATCGACTGGGTCCGCGATTGGAACTCTGTTAGGGTCAACAAGGGGCACCTCGTTGCTAGGCATTATATTATTGTTCTTGCCATGGTGGTCAGACTCAGCATCAACGTTCAAATGGGCAGATTAAGAGTTTGACATTCTTAAATTGACCTGAAATTAAAATCTCAAAGAACAAGCGTAAAATAGAGTGCGTTATGAAAATTTGTATCAAGTTATCACTATTATCCCATGGTAGGCGCCAAACTGTTTACCCTAAACAACGAATAACAATTGAATTTATACGCGGTTTTAAGAATATGTAGATTAATTCAATACAAGTGATTTATGACGTTAGATTAAGCAAAATAAAAGACGTAATAAATGGCCAAACTAGTGATAAGAGTGAACCCGAGCTTGGTTAATGGCTTAACGGGGAATCTGCCTTCGGTTCCGAGCTTGCACTTATGAAAAACTTATTAACAAAAACAAGAACTTTGAATAACTTTTAGAAACAAGAAGAACAAAAGTATATTGCCTTGGAATGCATGTTACAATGTCTCCAATGAATAATAAGCTTCCCCTTTATATAGTAGGGGAATTTTACCCTAAGTACAATCCTAAGAAAGGTAGAAATCTTCATTTTTGCTAATCACTGATTTTCTACCGATACAGGCCGAGATTCACGCCGTGATATCCGATTGGGCACGGACATCACGACCCTTTATTAGTCGTGTGCGGTTATTTGATAATGCTCTCCGAAGTCGTGAGACTCGAACCGGACCCGGAGGACGTGGTCCTAATGTCCCCGAGGGCGGGTGTTTTGCTCGAGCCTTGATACGAGGGACTCCTCGCTATGATTCCGACTCCTTACGGTCACATCCCTGCTCCGTTTACCTCACCAAAAAATCGGATAGCTCAGTGGGCTCGGTTTTACTCGTATACAGTGTTGACGATTTTCTTTCATTATATCAAAGTAATTAAGAATCGATAGAGAATACGAAGCATCGTCTATCACTAGTATGACACGAGAAAGGAACGATCCGACTCGTCAACAGGAGCCCTAACTGGGGATTAATTTATAAAAATATATTTATAATATCATTGCTTTAAATATCACAATTTATTTAATATGAATTATTAATTAGATCTATGTCATTAACTCATAGATTAGTATACAGCCTTGGTTCAAACTTCAAAACATGTTTATTCAACGATAATTTGGAGTTTTTATCCAAATCCGATGTCGCTTTAGGTTAGGGAGCTGGACGATAATAGCTCCTTCTCATTCCAAAGTGCACTGCCATCCTTTGACCACCCCCTTTCCACCTCTAAGTAGTGGTGTTGGTGTGTTTCGTTGCAATCATTTTGGTCAATCCCTTTCCTGAATCTTTGGTAAAGGGATTATAGGAGATGGCCCTTATAGCATAATAAACCAGCCCCTCATTTGACAGAGTAAGTGGGCGTTTGGACATAAGAATTGTAAAATTTCAAAAAAAAATAAAAATAAAATTTAATTGAATATGATATTTGATAATTAGAGTGTGTTATGGTTATAGAGAATAACTCGGTCCCTTGCTTCCATTAGTGAGGCGCATGGATCTCATCTCTTTTTCTTTAGCTAGAATTATTCCTTTTGCATATGTAGTAGATAAAAAAAGAAACTAATGAAGTGTTTGATAACTCACACTCACAACTTGCTTACACGGCGCGTTCAGCTATTTAACTCCATTAACATTTTATTGAAGAATTAGAGTGCAAGCTAATTATTTTGGGGGGCAAAATTGCAGGGTATCAAGTCAAAGACATACACTAAAATCAAGCAAATTAAATCACGCTAAACTAGATTTAAATGGATGTCACGTAATTGTACTGATATAAAATCATTATAATGCAAGATGAAAAAAATATATATTTAGCATTGGAAGTTCTTGATCATAGAGATGAAAATCCAGCAAACCAAGAGATCAGAAATGAACTACTGATTTTGTCAAGAGAACATACACTATTAATAGCTAAAGAGATAGACAATTATGATGGGAAAAAAAACTAAAACAATTATATTTTCTATTGTGATATCTTCAAACATTTTAGGTCATTTTCCATTATAAATTTTGTCATTCGTAGCATTATCATAATTCATTGAATCTATTATGTGACAAAAGCAGTTATTCTCATTAATCCACCTGTTTATTTTTGAACTAGTTCCAAAATTTTAGTGATTGATTATACAGTACAGAGTACAAAAAATTAACAAACTGCGAGGTCTCTGCAAATATGCAGATTTTTGGCAGTTTGGTAGGGCATTTTTTCGGATGTAGTTTTGGCTTATTCCATTGGAGACCGTAACCAAAGACATAATAATTCAAAAATATATATTTACGAACAAGATTCAGCTCTTTATAAATTAATTTCGCTTGTAGCACTTTCTTTTTCTATATGATTCATTGGATTGCTCAATGAAATATTTAATAGCTAGTGGTCCAAGTTTTTGACCAGCACTGTTTAATGAATATAAATTACTTCCTTTTTGGTACATAAATATAAATTACTTCCCTATTAAAACATAAACTTATTAACCCTCCTTTTGACAGAAACCTGACATCTGTTTACCCATTTCAAAGTTCATTTCAGATTTATATTCGGATAATGCATCCATAGAAGTAATTAAATCACAAACAATTATTTATTATTTTCGTGTGTGGAGGGTGGAGGAGGGATGAAAATAAGATAAAGTAACTAATATTTCCAACAGATTAGATTAGATTCGTTTAACATAGTCGAGCATACGAGGAATAAAAACTCATACGATATTTTTCTACTTTGCGAGTGATGTTGTGGAGATTCAAACTCGCAACCATTGTTAAAAGTGAACATTCAATAAAATTGTCGTTCAATCAAATTCGTTTCGATCACCTGAATAGCCATCATCCCATTAGACAAGAAATAGCTAAAATCTAAAGTAACTCAATAAACTTCCATAATATCAAATCTAAACATGATTTATTTATTAACTAATACCATTACAAAAATAAAATTTCATATTCTTCAAAGAGAGAAAATGGAATTGCCCAAAAGGAGTAAAAAGTACAATTGTAATCTAAAGCATTGATTATTTGAGATAAATGACTTAAAAAAAAGTGACAAAAAGCAAAGATATGATGAGGAGAAATGATTTTGAAAGGAGAAAGGTCAAGGTAACCGTTAGGCCTCAGCTCGGAACTTCGCGACCTTTCATCCAACGGCCATAATTTACTAGCCGTTACTTTCAAAATATGAACAGACATATATCCGATGTTTACGACTTAATTCCATATATCCATTTCCCATTTCACTCTTTAATGATTCTCAAAATCAACCCCAAGAACAATCTTTAGAGAAAAAAAAGGAAGATAAAGAGAGAGAGAGAGAGAGATCTTTGACTCCATTGATTGATAAATTTTGATGGGGTTCTTCTAATTCATAGTCTCTCTCTTTTTTACTGAAATCGTTTAAGGTTCTTTCCACTCAAAGATTTGATCTTTTGTGATAATCAGTGTAAGGAATTAGTCTATTCTTGTTAAATCTGCAGGTTGTTGATTGGGTTTTCATATATGAAATTTCTTATCTAGCTAAATTCTTGGCTTTTTTTTCTTGGTTTGATTATTCAATTGGGGTTTTAATTTATTTATTTTTTAAATTTTGTATCTGATTTTATTGTGGATTTGAGCAGTCAAAAATGGTTGGATCAGACGAGAACTTTTCAGGTGTGATGAGGGCTTCAAATCTTCAAGGTGAGTTTTATTAATATTTGATTAATTTCTTTTGTGTTCTTGAATTTATCTTTGTTTTGCTTCTTTTGTGTTTGTGGATTTGACTGTTAGAGACGCTAATCTATGAATTGGGAAATGTATGGTTTTTTGTTATTAGGGGGGTTAAGGCCTGGTGTTGGAGGAGGAAAATTGACTGCAGGAGTGGGACAAAATAGGAGGGCATTAAGTACAATCAATAGGAATGTAATTGGCGCTCCCCCTTTACCCTATGCTGTCAACAAGAGAAATGGCATTTCTGAGTAAAAACTTCTTAAACCTTAGAATTCCAATTCCATTTCTATTTTTTCTTGATTTTATAACCTGTTTTGATTTGATTTGATTTTTTCATTTCTTTCTAGCAACAAAGCCAATGCTGCTAACAAAATCCCTTCTGTTCCGATTCATCGTCCAATCACAAGGTTTGACTCTATTTCGTGTCCTAAACATTTGTTTACACCTGATCTCAAATTCCCTTTAAGCGAATGTGGAGTCCTTGACATTTCAGGAAGTTAGCTGCACAAATCGCAAGCAAACAGCAGCAACCTGCAGTCGAGGTACATTTTTTATGCGATCTTGGTCTATTTTATGACTGAGCTGCTGTTAATATTGTTGTATTTCCTTAGGTAACAAAGCCACCAGTCCCAGTGGCACCAAATAGAAATGGATCAGAAGACTGCATTATTATCGATGCTGAAGAATACAAGGCCGCTGGTGATTCTTCCGTGCCAATGTTTGTGCAACATACTGAAGCAATGATGGAGGAAATTGATAGGATGGTAAATTCTGACATGATCTGTATATCTTTGGTTCTGAATATTTTTGTGGATTGCCATTGATCTTGTATTATATGATTCAGGATGAGGAGATAGAGATGGAAGATGTAGAACACTGGCCAATTGTGGATATAGACAGTGCTGATAAAAAGAACACGCTTGCAGTTGTGGAGTACATCGATGACATCTATGCTTACTACAAGAAGACTGAAGTATAAATGTTACTCCACTCTCCCGTCTATTACGTGTATAGGATACGGCCTGTAGTGTTTGTAGAACTCTCATATTTTTCAACTGATTATTTGATTATTAGGGATATGGTCTCATTGGGTGAAAGTGTGGTATTAGTTCTTTGCTGATCCACCTTTATGATCATTAAGCTTAATAGTGTGCCACGTTGTTCACAAAATCTAGGCATTTAATTTCAGCACAGACTACATCTCTTTAGCTAGTCCGATAATACAGAGCATTGAATGTAGCTACCTTATGTTTCCATCTCTTTCTTTTCCCCCTATATGTAGAAGTGTATACCCTTTTGTTTAATGGAAGAGCTGCTATGTGTCATTTTCGATTGCAGGTTCTTAGCTGTGTCCCTCCAAACTATATGGAACAGCAAATTGATGTTAATGAAAGGATGAGAGCCATCCTCATTGACTGGCTGATTGAGGTATACAACCAGTCTGTTGCATATCATTTCTGAATTTTATGAAGTATAATATAGTAATAGTTTTGGTCTCATTAATGTCTAATTCCAATATATAAAGGTACACTACAAGTTTGAACTGATGGAGGAGACCTTGTACTTAACCGTGAATCTCATCGATAGATTCCTGGCGGTTCAGTCAGTGATTAGGAAGAAACTTCAGCTTGTCGGAATAACAGCTATGCTTCTCGCCTGCAAATATGAAGAGGTTTCTGTACCTGTAGTGGAGGATCTAATTTTGATATCTGACAAGGCTTACACCAGAAAAGAAGTGCTTGACATGGTCAGTTAAAAGACCAAAAATCTTTTAAGTAATGTTTAACAGGAAACATATTTCCATAGTTGTATGACTCTTAACTGATTTCTTGTCGATGCAGGAAAAGTTGATGGTTAATACCTTACAGTTCAACGTAACAGTGCCTACAGCATATGTGTTTATTAGGCGATTTCTTAAAGCCGCTCTGTCTGATAAAAAGGTTGGTTAGACTTCTTTACCAGAATATTGCATGAAGAAGTAACAACATTCTGAATTCCAACTCATGTAACTTCTTGTTTAATGTTTAAATCAGGTGGAGCTCATGTCTTTCTTCTTGATAGAGCTATGTTTGGTTGAATATGAGATGCTTAAATTCCCACCATCAATGCTAGCAGCTGCTTCCATCTTTACTGCTCAATGCACTCTTGGTGTTTCTAAGGAGTGGAATAAAACCTGTGAGAAGCATAGTAGCTATGCTAAAAATCAGCTTTTGTAAGTATTGTTAGTAAGGATGAATATATCTATTTATTGAATTGAGAAAGGTGTTTGATTGTGTGTCCCTTCCATTATTTTACGACAGGGAATGCTCGAGATTGATGGTTTCTTTCCATCAGAAGGCAGCAAGTGGGAAGCTTACTGGCGTGCACCGCAAGTACAGCACTTGTAAATATGGCTATGCTGCTAGATGTGAACCAGCTTCTTTCCTGTTAGAAGCAGCATGGTTCTAGGATGTCAAGAAAGTAATATAGAGAGTGTGGTTAGTTGAAAGCAATTGAGCAACATAAGTTGCCCCGAGTGAGGGGAGGAGGAGGGTGCACCACATGCTTTTTTATTTGTTTGTTTGGTTTTTCATGTACATTGTTGACATTTTGGTATTTTGTGAAATCTAGTTCACACTTGTGGCTCAGTTTTTGAATGTTTTGCTCAGTTCTCAGTTTGCGCGTCTTAAAAGAGAGTATTATATGGTTGCACTGCTTACAAGAAAAAGGAAAAATCTATTAAAGTAACTGCAATCAAATAGACTTTCTGCATATATGCATCTTCCAAAACAAGGAACTCTATGTCTTTATCGATTCCTTTGAGAAATTTGCAACCCATTTACTCCTTTTTTTGGGTCATAGAAATCCTGTATGCTAGTAATCATGTAAGTTTGACAATGTGTGGGCGGATTTTGGCGGGTACTATAAGAGTTAGAGGGCGGCCTAAGAAGTAGTGGAGAGAGGTGATCAGACACGACATGGGCGGGTTTTGGCGGGTACCAGAAGAGGTAGAGGGCGGCCTAAGAAGTATTGGGGAGAGGTGATCAGACAGGACATGGCGTGACTTCATATTTCCGAGGGCATAGCCTAAGAAGTAGTGGGGAGAGGTGATCAGACAGGACATGGGCGGGTTTTGGCGGGTACGAGAAGAGGTAGAGAGCGGCCTAAGAAGTATTGGGGAGAGGTGATCAGACAGGACATGGTGCGACTTCATATTTCCGAGGGCATAGCCTAAGAAGTAGTGGAGAGAGGTGATCAGACAGGACATGAGCGGGTTTGAGGTGATCAGACAGGACATGGGCGGGTTTTGGCGGGTACGAGAAGAGGTAGAGAGCGGCCTAAGAAGTATTGGGGAGAGGTGATCAGACAGGACATGGCGCGACTTCATATTTTCGAGGGCATAGCCTAAGAAGTAGTGGAGAGAGGTGATCAGACAGGACATGAGCGGGTTTTGGCGGGTACGAGAAGAGGTAGAGGGCGGCCTAAGAAGTATTGGGTAGAGGTGATGAGACAGGACATGGCGTGACTTCATATTTCCGAGGGCATAGCCTAAGAAGTAGTGGAGAGAGGTGATCAGACAGGACATGGGCGGGTACGAGAAGAGGTAGAGGGCGACCTAAGAAGTATTGGGTAGAGGTGATCAGACAGGACATGGCGTGACTTCATATTTCCGAAGACATAGTCCTAAATAGGAAGGTGTGAAGGTCGAACATTAAAAGTAGTTGAGCAATTTTTCTACTATTCTCCCGTTTTTCTTTGCGCCTGCTGTCATTATTTGTTGCAGAGTGAATGTGTGAATTATTTGCAAAAAGGATTTGGTTCCATTGCCGGGACTTGAAACCGGGTCACTCAAGTGAGAGCCGAGTACCCTAACCAACTAGACTACAACGGATCTTGCACGACAATATCACATATCAGTAATACTATCAACAATAACATCAAACAAAAAAAAAATGTGTTGCCTTTTCTATAGTAGTTAGCAGTTTTAGTGTAATTTCTACAAGATGCATTTTCTTTCGGTCTGCCAAAAAAAATGAATTTTTTTATGGAATTTGTTTTGTTTTCTTAATTTACTCCCTTATTTTCTTTATGGTTAACTAATTGAAGGGGGAAAAAATACTTAGTTACTGTTATAAAATAAAGACTGTAAAGTAAAGACAAATATAGAGAGAAACTGATATATTATTCAATTTCAAATTGATGTACAAAATGAAGTGAAAACTCCTCTATTTATAGAAGAAAGGAAGCCGATACAAGCTGCTACTGCAAGTTGCTGTGTAAGCTGTTTGAAAGCTGCTATTGTACCAGATATAGATAATGTTCTACCGGGGAGAATATTTATCCATAACGGAGTACCTAAAGGATAAGCTCATTGTACCAGATATAGATAATCTTCTATCGGAGGTAATATTTATCCATAACGGAGTACCGAAAGGATAAGCTTCTTCAGGAGGCTTATTTCGAATAGAGTACTAAATAGATAAATATATTTACAGCTAAGTCTCATATGGATAGGCTTCTTCAGGAAGCATCTTTATATTTAAGACCATTTCTGTATAGGCAAATTGATGTATAAATATTACGTCTGCTAAATGTTCTATTTGCAAACCAAACAAAGTTTTATCTTTCTAAGATCTTTCATCTCAAATTCTTTCTTAAGATATTCAATTGCCTTTTGGAGCTCTTCTGGAGTTCCAACAAGATTTATGTCATCAACATAAACAGCAAGTATAATAAATTCTGATGACATTTTCTTTATAAAAATACATGGACAAATAATATCATTTATGTAACCCTCTTTCAACAAATATTCACTAAGGCGATTATACCACATGCGCCCAGATTGCTTTAAACCGTACAAAGATCTTTGTAATATGATTGAATACATTTCTCGAGATTTTGAATTTGCTTCAGATATTTTAAATCCTTCAGGGATTTTCATGTAAATCTCATTATCAAGTGACCCGTACAGATAAGTTGTAACCACATCCATCAAATGTATTTCAAGCCTTTCACGTAAGGCTAAACTGATGAGATATCGAAATGTTATGGCATCCATAACGGGTGAATATGTTTCTTCATAATCGACTCCAGGTCGTTGTGAGAATCCTTGTGCGACAAGATGAGCCTTGTATCTTTCAACTTCATTTTTGTCATTCCTTTTTCGCACAAAAACCCATTTATGACCAACTAGTTTTATACCAACATGTGTTTGGACAACTGGTCCAAAGACCTCTCTTTTAACAAGTGCGTTCAATTCTGATTGAATTCCCCTTGCCATTTTGGCCAATCAGAACGGGGTTCAAAATCCTCACTATCTTGCATAATGTTAAGTGCAACATTATATGTAAAAATATTGTCCACTACTATTTTAGATCGATTTAAATTAATCCCATCACCAGTAGAACTTATTAAAAGTTCCTCGCTCACTTGAGTCTCGGGTTCATTAATTTTTTCAGGAATCTCAGAACTAATCAGATCTTGGGTCTCTTCAAGAGATCCATTTATTGTATCGTTTTGATCATTTGTCGATTTTCTTTTTCGAGGATTTCGATCCTTAGAACCCAAAGGCCTACCACACTTCAGGTGTGTTTTAGGTTCACTAGCTCTCATGCTAGAAGATGGTCCTGCTGGGACATCAATTTGGATAGGCACATTCTTTGCAGGGATATGTGACTTAGTTATCCTTTTCAAATCAGTAAATGCGTCTGACATTTGATTTGCTATATTTTGTAAATGGATGATCTTCTCGACCTTCTGATTACATATAGGGGTACGTGGATCAAAATGAGATAATGATAAAACTTTTCTCACTATTTCTCTTCTGATTTCCTTTTTCTCTCCCCCTAATTGTGGAAAATTTATTTGATCAAACTGACAATCTGCAAATCGAGAAGTAAATAAATCTCCTTCAATGATTCAAGATAGCGAATAATAGAGGTGATTCAAACCCAATATATATTCCTTCCATTCTCTGTGGGCCCATATTACCGCATTGTGGTGGTGCTACTGGCACATATACATCACATCCGAAAATTCGTAGATGGGCAATATTTGGTTCATGACCAAAAACTAATGGTGACAGAGAATATTTATTTTAATGTGTCAGTCTGAGACGGATAAGTGATGCTGCATTCAAGATAGCATGGCCCCAAATAGTAATGGGCAATTTTGTTTTCATAAATAGTGGTCTTGCTATCAATTGCATGCGTTTAATAAATGACTATGCAAGACCATTTTGGGTATGAACATAAGTGTAACGACCCGATCGGTCGTTTTGAGCATTTGCACTTCGCTCGGTAGTTTACGGGTGTGAGTAGCTCCGTATACGGTATTTTGACTTGTGTGAATCGTCGGTTTTGGTTTTCGGATTATTCGGGACTGATTTGGAAGAATGATTCTCAACTAGGGAGCTTTAAATACGAAAGAGTTGACCAAGTTTGACTTTTTAGCATTTGACCTCAGATTGGAATTTTGATGGTTTCGTTAGCTCCGTTGGGTGATTTTGGACTTAGGAGCGCGTCCGGATTGTGATTTGAAGGTTCGTGGTTGAATTTGGCTCGAAATGACGATAGTTAAAATTTTGGAAAGTTTCATTGGGAGTGGACTTTTTGATATTGGGGTCGGATTCCGATTTCGGAAGTTGGAGCAGGTCCATAATGTCGAATATGACTTGTGTGAAAAACTTGAAGTCATTCCGGATTGATTTGTTATATTTCGGCACGAGTTATTGAATTTGAAAGTTCGAAGTTCATAAATTTCAATTTGAGGTGTGATTCGTCATTTTTATGTTTTTATGTGTGTTTTGAGGCATCGAGTAGGTCTGTATTACGTTATGGAACTTGTTGGTATATTCGGATGGTGTCCCGAGCGGCTCAGATGAGTTTTGGACGAGGTTCAGATCATTTTATTTCATGTTGCATTGTTGAAGGCTGCTGGTTCTGGTATGATCGCACCTGCGATTGGTTTGCGCAGGTAGGATGGCCGCAGACGTGACAAAGGCGTCACATATGCGAGATGAGAGCTGGATGATGAGGCCCAATGTTTTTCCACGAAAACGGTGGTCGCAGGAGCAACGAATTGTCCGCAAATGCGGAAATCACTGGGCAGAACCTATAATTCGAGGTCTTTGGTTTCTATCTTCATTTTCAGATTTTGGAGGTTGGATTGGGCGACTTTGGAGAGAATATTTTCCACACAACTGGGGGTAAGTGTTCTTTACTCATTTTTTATCTTATATCACGAATCTACCTTCGTTTTTGGTAATTGGATTGTGAATGTTAAAGAGGAAATTGGGGGGTTTGGCCTAAAGTTTCATAATATGATTTTTTGAGTTTTGAACATTTAATTAGAGTCGGATTTGAGTGAAACTACTATGGTTGGACTCGTAATTGAATGGGTTGTTGAATTTTGTAAATTTTGTCAGGTTCCGAGGTGCGGGTCCGGGTTAGGCTTTTGGCTGATTTTGGGCTTTTGATTCAAGATTTGATCTTTTTCGATCGGGATTGGTTTCTTTAGCATTGTTTGACGTATTTGAGTTATTTTTGGTTAGTTTTGAGCCGTTCGAAGGTCAGAACGCGTGGGATGGCATTTTGGAGCATCTCTTGGCTTGCTCGGTGTTGGAATTGGCTTGTTCGAGGTAAGTAACTCTTCTAATCTTGGAGCTGAGGGTATGAAACCCCGAAATACGTGTTATGTGATAAGTGTTGAGGTGACACACATGCTAGGTGATGGGCGTGTGGGCGCGCACCATGTGAATTGAGACTCTATTATTTCCATCGCACTTTATAGTGACCATATTTTGTTGATATCCGTGTTTTCACCATGTGATAAAGTAATTGAGCTGTCAATCATGCCAGATATCATGTTTAGGCTTTATGCCGATACTGTTGGAACCCATAGTGGTCGTTTCTTGCTGTCATCTTACTGATTTTATTGATATTTTGTACTCAGTCTTATTCATGCATTCATATCATATCTCAGTCTTCGTTGTTATTTATTGATACATCATATCATTGTTGTCAGGCTAGTTTCATGACATTGTGAGCTCGTGAGTGAGACTGGGGAGATTGATGACTGAGTGAGGCCGAGAGCCTGATTATGAGTGGCAGTTATGGGATCGGGCTGCACGTCGCAGTATGCTATATTGATTTATGCCTGGATCTGGCTTATGATAGCGCTTGGGCTGTAGGAGCCCATTCGGAGTCTGTACACACCGCTAGTGAGCGCGGTTGATTATATTGAGAGATGGATCTTCCCTGGACATGTATCTTGTCCGAAGCATTTATATACCTGAAGATGGATCTTCTCCATGGCGCCAGATTGGCCTTCCTCGGTACCGAGTGACTGATGGTCAGTGATGTAGATGTTCCGGGATGGATCTTCCCCGGGCCGTATGGGCCATATATAGTACCGAGTGGTTGAGCACGATGAGTGAAAACTATGAGGTAGTGAGATTAAGTACTCTGAGAGTGTGAGTACATGATTCATCTCTGAGATACATGGCATTGGCATGCACACATGACATACAGGCATAGAGATGCATTTTTCCTCATGTTGTACGGTATCACGTCATTCATGACTTTTTTACACACATTGGTATGTGGGCATAGAGAGGTATTTCACACTTGCTATCTGGAAAGAAAATGAAACATCTTATGTGTTGTGGAAAGGAAATTTGGAAAATTACAGTTTTCAAACTTACTCGTATTTTTGGCATTTTCGGTAAAAGATTTGGGTTTTCACTAAGATACTTGAAAAGCATGACTGTTTTCTGGAATTGTGAATGAGCTGAGCATTTTACTTCTGAGATACATCTTTTATTACTTATATTATGTTGTTATGAATTGTTGTGGGATATTGGTATTGGATCCGACCTTGTGCTAGCTCGTCACTACTTTCAACCTGAGGTTAGGTTTGTTATTTATTGAGTACATGTGGTCGGTTGTACTCATACTACACTTCTGCACCTTGCGTGCAGATGTTGGCTGCTGATGTTGCTGTGTTCGATGGGAGCCGACATTGAAGATGTACCTGCATCCCGGTTGTAGTTGCCTCTTGTTCATGGTAGCCTTAGATTCATAAAACTCTGTTAATCTATTTTTCAAACAGATGATGTATTTACTTCATTTCAGCTTTGTAAACTCTATTCTTAGAAGCTCGTGATTTGTACGACCAGTCATTGGGGAAATGTATAAGATTCAGATATTTCTTTACTTAATTGCTTTATTAATTGTTATTGGAATTGGTTAGTGGTTAATTGGCTTACCTAGCGGGTTGAGTTAGGTGCCATAACGACTAGTCGGATTTTGGGTCGTGACAATAAGCTACAGGATGTTCAAATTTTATCCCAACTGATAGACAATAATCATCAAAAGCTTGAGATGAGAATTCTCCAGCATTATCAAGACGAATAGCCTTTATAGGATAATCTGGAAATTGTGCCCTTAATCGAATTATTTAGGCTAATAGCTTTGCAAACGCCATGTTGCGAGATGAGAGTAGGCACACATGAGACCACATATATCCCCATGTATACGTTCTAAAAAGGCAGGGGATTCAATGCCAACCTTCATTGGTGATGGTCTAATGATCATTTTGCCTTGATAACAAGCATCACACGAAAATTTATCATTTGTAAGAATCTTCAGGTTCTTTAATGGATGCCCACTTGAATTTTCAGTGATTTGTCTCATCATTATTGATCTAGGATGGCTTAAACGGCCATGCCAAAGCACAAAAATAGGATGGGTATTCTACATCGAAGCGGAGTTATGTTGAGATATTATCCCTTGTGTTAGATTTGTGTGTTTTAGTTCTACGGTGTGTGATAGGTTCTTAGCATTGCGTTGTGGTGGTACTTGTTGAGCTTGCAGGACAGTTCTCCCGTCTGAGTCAGTTTTCCATGATTTGAGTATATTTGGAATGTTGCTTATTGTTGCACGGATTGCACGGGTTATGGATTTAGATTGTATTGATGTGTCATGTTACTAGAGTGGTCGTGTTGGATGAGATGAGGTCATTGGACCTAGAATGGATACTATCGGAATAGATTACAACATGGTTGGAAGGATAATATCGAAAGTCCGCTTAGAAATTTTCTATAGTTCTTGTCGAAGGAGAGGGAGTTCCATGACTGGTTGATCTGATGAATGGTTATGAGTTCCATGTTTCTTTGATATGAGGTTGTTACCGGTATTGGGTTGATTTGAGCAGCTACTGTGATTAGAAATCATTGCTTCGAGCATTTGAGCTATGTTGTATTTGAGTTTTGAGTATTTGAGTTATGGTTACGGCTTTTGGTACAACTTGTTCAGACTTATACAGTATGTAGATGCGAGATTCTGATCTTATAAGAAATTTCAGATGTTGGAAATGGGATTCTAAGGCTTGTGGGCTAGGTTGTATTGAGAAATTTCAGTTATGTTATGTTATCGAACCTGTATGGGATAGGGTGACGTGAGATCACTCCCGGGTATGTGCATGGTAAGGTTGTACGGCATTTGATGGCTTTGAGAACAACTCTGGGCACGTTCGAGGACGAACGTATGTTTAAGTAGGGGATGATGTAACGACCCGACCGGTCGTTTTGAGCATTTGCACTTCGCTCGGTAGTTTACGGGCGTGAGTAGCTCCGTATGAGGTATTTTGACTTGTGTGAATAGTTGGTTTTGGTTTTCGGGTTATTCGGGACTGATTTGGAAGAATGATTCTCAACTAATGAGCTTTAAATTCGAAAGAGTTGACCAAGTTTGGCTTTTTAGCATTCCTCGGATTGGAATTTTGATGGTTCCGTTAGCTTCGTTGGGTGATTTTGGACTTAGGAGCGTGTCCGGATTGTGATTTGGAGGTTCGTAGTTTCATGCCGCAACATGCTATATTGATTTATGCCTGGATCTGGCTTATGATAGCGCTTGGGCTGTAGGAGCCCCTCCGGAGTCTGGACACACCCCTAGTGAGCGCGGTTGATTATATTGAGGGATGGATCTTCCCTGGACATGGATCTTGTTCGAAGCATTTATATACCTGGAGATGGATCTTCTCCATGGGGCCGGATTGGCCTTCATCGGTACTGAGTGACTGATGGTCAGTGATGTATATATTTCGGGATGGATCTTCCCTGGGTCGTATGGGCCATATACAGTACCGAGTGGTTGAGTATGATGAGTGGAAAGTGTGAGACACTAAGATTGAGTACTCTGAGAGTGTGAGTACATGATTCATCTTGAGATACATGGCATTGGCATGCACATATGACATACAAGCATAGAGATACATTTTTCCTCATGTTGTACGGTATCACGTCATTCATGACTTTTTACACACATTGGTATATGGGCATAGAGAGGTATTTCACACTTGCTATTTGGAAAGAAAATGAAACGTATTATTTATTGTGGAAAGGATATTTGAAAAAATTATAGTTTTCAAACTTACTCGTATTTTTGGCACTTTCGGTAAAAGATTTGGGTTTTTACTAAGATACTTGAAAAACATGACTATTTTCTGGAACTGTGAACGAGCTGAGCATTTTACTTTTGAGATACATCTTTTATTACTTGTATTATGCTGTTATGACTGTTGTGGGATATTGGTATTGGACCTGACCTTGTGCTAACTCATCACTACTTTCAACTTGAGGTTAGGTTTGTTACTTATTGAGTACATAGGGTCGGTTGTACTCATACTACACTTCTGCACCTTGCATGCAGATGTTGGCTGTTGATGTTGCTGTGTTCGACGGGAGCCGGCATTGAAGATTTACCTACGTCACGGTTGTAGCTGCCTCTTGTTCATGGTAGCCTTAGATTCGTAAAACTATGTTAATCTATTTTTCAAACTGATGATGTATTTACTTCATTTCAGCATTGTAAACTCTATTCTTAGAAGCTCGTGATTTGTACGACCAGTCCTTGGGAAAATGTATAAGATTCAGATATTTCTTTACTTAATTGCTTTATTAATTGTTATTGGAATTGGTTAGTGGTTAATTTTCTTACCTAGCGGGTTGGGTTAGGTGCCATCACGACTAGTCGGATTTTGGGTCGTGACAATAAGCTACAGGATGTTCAACTTTTATCCCAACTGATAGACAATAATCATCAAAAGCTTGAGATGAGAATTCTCCAGCATTATCAAGACGAATAGCCTTTATAGGATAATCTGGAAATTGTGCCCTTAATCGAATTATTTGGGCTAATAGCTTTGCAAACGCCAGGTTGCGAGATGAGAGTAGGCACACATGAGACCATTTGAAGATGCATCTATTAGGACCATAAAATATCTACACAACCCATTTGGTAGGTGAATAGGACCACATATATCCCCATGTATATGTTCTAAAAAGGCAGGGGATTCAATGCCAACCTTCATTGGTGATGGTCTAATGATCATTTTGCCTTGATAACAAGCATCACAAGAAAATTCATCATTTGTAAGAATCTTCAGGTTCTTTAATGGATGCCCACTTGAATTTTCAGTGATTCGTCTCATCATTATTAATCTAAGATGGCCCAAACGGCCATGCCAAAGCACACAAATATTTGAATCAGTAAACTTATGGTTTACGGTAGAATGTGCTTCAACTTATCAAGACCCAATTTAGGATCATGACTGTAACGACCCGACCGGTTATTTTGAGAGTTATAGCCCCATTTTTTCCATTTCTACTTCTTTTTTTGTTATTCAGCTATATTATGTTATATCAGGTTAGTTGGTTCGGGACCGGAGTAGTTTCAGAGTGAATTGAGACACTTAGTCTCTTAAGTAGAAACTTAATTTGGAAAAGTCAACCGGATGTTGACCTATGTGTAAATGATCTCGGATTTGAATTATGATGGTTCCGTTAGCTCTGTTAGGTAATTTTGAACTTAGGAGTGCATCCCGAATGAAATTTGGAGGTTCGTGGTAGAATTAGGCTTGAATTAGCGAAGTTAGAAATTTGTTGATTTTGGTTGGTAGTGGAAAATTTGATATCATGGTCGGAATGGAATTTTCGAAGTTGGAATAGGTTCATAGTGTCATTTGTGACGTGTGTGCAAAATTTGAGGTCATTCGGACGTGGTTTGGTTGGTTTCGGCATCGGTTGCCGAATTTGGAAATTTAGAACTTCTTAGGCTTGAATCCGAGGGTAATTTGGTGTTTGGATGTTGTTTTGAGTGATTCGAAGGTTCGACTAAGTTTTTATGTTGATATATGACTTGTTGGTATTTTTGGTCGAGGTCCCGAGGGCCTCGAGGTGATTCCGGGTGGTTAACGGATTTGTCGAAGTTGGAATTTGCAGCCTGAGCTGCTACTTCTGCTATTTTCGCACCTGCAGAAAGAAGAGTCGCAGGTGTGAGGCCGCTGGTGCGCGTGAGGAGTGCACAGGTGCGGGCAACGCTGGGCTAGGCAGGATGCGCAGGTGCGAGTTGGAGGTCACATCTGCGAGCCCGCAGGTGTGAAACCTGGGGCGTAGATGCGGAAAAGGGAAATACTGGGCAGGCTTCGTAGAAGCGGAGGAAACGTGCAAGTGCGCCTTCGCAGGTGCGATGGGTTTGCCGCAGATGCGGAGTCTGGGCGTGTAAGTGTAAGTGAGTTGCGCAGGTGTGGCTCCTTGGATTGCAGGTGCGGTCGCGCGTGTGCGAGTAAATGGCCGCAGGTGCGAGAAGCCTGGGCAGAGTGTACATATTAGGGATATATGTGGTCCTACTGAGTGCGAGTGCTGAGTGACTGGGAGGCTTGAGTGATTGTGAGGCATGCCCGAGTGGCAAGAGTGATTATGAGGTATGCCCTAGTGGCATGAGTGATTGTGAAGTTTGCCCGAGGGGATGTTTATGATTTCATCATTTTTACTCACCTTTGCATTTTTCCTCTGTCTGAAAACTGTTGAAAAATATCTTTAAATAATTTTTACTGGAACTGGTTTAAACGAGATATTTTGATTCAAACCGTGATTTTAAAAGTATGTGGTATTTTACTGAGATTTCCCGATATGATTGTTATATGCTTTATTGCTCGTCACTACTGCTCTGTCTTTATTTATTGTTGTTACTTACTGAGTTGGCGTACTCACATTAATCTCTGCATCTTGTGTGCAGATTCAGGTGTAGCTGGACACAGTAGCAGTTATTGATTGTTCTGGTTGCAGATTTTCTTGGAGATAGCAAGGTAGCTATTTGGCGATCGCAGCCCCTGCTCTTCTCCCTCTTATCTTCCTCTAGTTGTATTTAGCTATTTTTCAGGCTGAGTTAGCCTTGATATTATTAGACAGATTGTAGTAGATGCTCATGACTAGTGACACCCCAATGTCGGGCTTTTCCTTCCACACTTTTATTTTGATTTGAACTCCTTTACGAAGGTTTTTAAATTAAATAATATTGAAATTATCTTTGAAATGAAAATATCAGTTTGTTTTGGAAATGAGTCGGCTTGCCTAGTTCCACGATAGGCGCCATCATGACAGGGGTTAGTTTGGGTCGTGACAGTTTAGTATCAGAGCCTAGGTTACATAGGTCTCACGAGTCATGAGCGGGTTTAGTAGAGTCTTGCGTATCGGTACGGAGAAGTCTGTACTTATCTTCGAGAGGCTGCAGAACCTTTAGGAAAAATTTCCACATTCTTGAATTCTTGTTGTGCGAATCTTTTGATTTTAGTAACTAAACATCTGTTGTTTCATTCTCTCACAGATGGTGAAGACTCGTACTACCGGTCAGGAGGGCCAGCCACCTGTACCACCAGCCAGGGCCGCGAAAGGCCAAGGCCGCGGTAGAGGCCATGGTAGGGGTAGAGGTGCAACCCGTACAACAGCTGGGACAGTACCTGCAGATCTACCGGTTGTCCCAGATCAGGACCAGGTTCTAGTTGTTGATGAACCAGCTCAGGCACCACCTGTGCCTATTGTGATTCCAGGCTTTCAGGAGGCCCTAGCTAAGATTTTTACAGCATGTACCGGCCTTGCTTAGGCGGTCTCTATTTTGATGGCCGCAACCAATTCTTAGGTCAGGGGAGGCACTCAGACTCCCATCGCTCGCACACCCGAGCAGGTTATTCATGGACTTCAGACACCGGAGGCACCACCAGCCTAGCCGATTATAGTTGTTCAGGATTATGTGGTTCCTGCTATGCTTGAGGATGATCAGCATAGGTTGGAGAGGTTTGGGAGACTCCAGCCACCACCTTTCAGTGGCACAGAGAGAGAGGATGCTCAGGACCTTTTGGATAGGTGTCAGATGGTACTCCATAATGCTGGTAATCTGGAGATTTGTGGGGTCTCATTCACTACCTTTCAGTTTTCTGGGGCTGCACTCAGATGGTGGGAGACTTACGAGAGGTGTAGGCCTGTTGGCGTAGCACCATTTACTTTGCAGAAGTTCTCCGTGGTCTTTTTGGAGAAGTTCGTGCCTCGATCCCGTAGAGAGGAGCTGCACAGACAGTTTGAGCGACTTCGCCAGGGTGATATGTCTGTGACACAGTATGAGATGCGGTTCTCCGAGTTGGCCCGTCATGTGATCTGATTGGTTCCCACGGACATGGAGAGGATCATGAGGTTTATTGATGGTCTCACTTATCAGTTACAGTTGCTCATGACCAGAGAGAGGGTTTCAGGTGCTACTTTTGATGATGTTATCGACATTGCTCGACAGATTAAGATGGTTCGCGGTGAGGAGAGGGTTGAGAGGGAGGCCAACAGGCCTCGTGGTCAGGGTGGATTCAGCGGTGCTCCTTTTGGGGGTCAGTTCCAGCACGGTAGATGTCGTCATTTCAGACAGGCTTAGTCAGCTCGGCCATTTCACTGTGGTGCATTATCTGGCCATGGTTCTCATAGTTCTCATCAGGGCCACTCATCACTTAGTGCCCTTCCAGCTCAGAGTTCGTCCCGTGCTCTACCTTTTCAGGGCTCTTCCATGCCAGGTTCTTCTACCAGTTATCCCGGTACTAGGGGTTCCCTTCAGTTTTCGCCGCCAACACCAGGGAGTTGTTTTGAGTGTTGGGAGCTTGGGCATATATGGAGTCAGTGTCCTCGTCGTCATGAAGGTCTATCTCAGCAGAAGAGTCAGCCTCCAACTACAGCAACAGTTACCTCACCACCCGCCCAGTCAGCTCGGGGTGGAGGTCAGTCAGCTAGGAGTCGCCCTAGAGGGGGAGGCAGATCAGGGGGTGGTCAAGCCCGTTTCTATGCTCTCCCTGCCAGACCAGATGCTATTGCTTCAAATGCTGTGATTACAAGTATTGTCTCAGTTTGTCACAGAGATGCCTCAGTATTATTTGACCCTGGTTCCACGTATTCATATATTTTCTCGTATTTCGCCCATTTTCTGGATATGCCCCGTGAGTCTTTAGTTTCATCTGTACATGTATCTACTCCTGTGGGCGATACTATTATTGTGGACCGCATATACCGGTCATGTGTGGTGACTATTGGGGGGTCTGGAGACCCGAGTGGATCTATTGCTGCTCAGTATAGCTGACTATGATGTGATATTGGGTATGTATTGGTTATCTCCATGTCATGCTGTTCTAGATTGTCACGCTAAGACGGTGACGTTGGCTATACCGGGAATTCCGAGGGTTGAGTGGAGCGGTTCTGTAGATTATGTACCGAGTAGGGTGATTTCATATTTGAAGGCTCAGCGCATGGTTAAGAAGGGTTACCTATCTTATTTGGCTTTTGTAAGGGATGTTAGTGCAAAGACTCCTGTCATTGATTCTGTTCCGGTAGTACATAATTTTCCGGATGTGTTTCCTGCAGACCTGCCGGGCATGCCGCCTGACAGGGATATTGACTTTGGTATTGATTTGGTGCCAGGCACTCAGCCTATTTCTATTCCACCGTATCGTATGGCACCAGCGGAGTTGAAGGAATTCAAAGAACAACTTCAGGAACTCCTTGATAAGGGGTTTATTTGGCCTAGCGTGTCACCTTGGGGTGCACCGGTTCTATTTGTGAAGAGGAAGGATGGTTCCATGAGGATGTGTATTGACTACAGGCAGTTGAAAAAGGTCACAGTCAAGAACAAGTATCCTTTACCTCGTATTGATGATTTATTCGACCAGCTTCAGGGAGCGAGGGTGTTCTCCAAGATTGATTTGAGGTCCGGTTATCACCTGCTGAAGATTCGGGATTCAGATATTCTTAAGACAGCTTTCAGGACCCGATATGGCCATTATGAGTTCTTGGTGATGTCTTTTGGGCCGACCAATGCCCCAGCAACGTTCATGCATTTGATGAACAATGTATTCCAGCCCTATTTGGACTCATTCGTTGTTGTATTCATTAATGACATCCTGGTGTACTCTCATAGCCAGGAGGAGCACGCTCAGCATTTGAAGATTGTATTACAGAGATTTAGGGAGGAGAAGCTTTATGCAAAGTTCTCCAAATGTGAGTTTTGGCTCAGTTCAGTAGCATTCTTGGGGCACGTGGTGTCCAGTGAGGGTATTTAGGTGGATCCGAAGAAGATAGAGGCAGTGCAGAGTTGGCCCAGATCATCCTTGGCCTCGGAGATTAGGAGCTTTCTTGGTTTGGCGGGTTACTACCGTCGCTTTGTGGAGGGATTTTCATCTATTGCATCGCCTTTGACCAAATTAATCCAAATGGGTGCTCTATTCAGGTGGTCGGATGAGTGTGAGGAGAGCTTTCAGAAGCTCAAGACTACTTATACCAGTTCCAGTGTTAGTTCTGCCATCAGCTTCATGTTCTTACACCGTGCATTGTGATGCCTCGAGGATAAGCATTGGTTGTGTTTTGATGCAAGAGGGTAGGGTAATCGCCTATGCCTCGCACCAGTTGAAGACCCATGAGAAGAACTATCTTGTCCATGATCTTGAGTTAGCAGCCATTGTTCACGCCTTGAAGATTTGGCGTCATTATTCGTATAGGGTTCACTGTGAGATCTATACTGATCACCGGAGTCTGCAGTATCTGTTCAAGCAGAAGGATCTTAATTTGCGTCAACGGATATGGTTGGAGCTTCTTAAGGACTATGATATCACTATCCTATACCATCCGAGGAAGGCCAATATGGTGGCCGATGCTTTGAGTCGCCGGGCAGAGAGTTTGGGGAGTTTAGCATATCTTCCAGCAGCAGAGAGACCTTTGGCATTGGATGTTCAGGCTTTAGCGGGCCAGCTTGTGAGATTGGATATTTCGGAGTCTAGTCGGGTATTGGCTTGTGTGGTCTCCAAGTCTTCTCTTTATGACCGTATCAGGGAGCGTCACCCGTCATATTTTTTAGCTATTTTTAGTGTTAAAAATATTTATTTAACTTAACTTTAATTTTTATGGAGTTTTTAGTCAATTTTTACTTCAAATTACAATTTAAAAAAAACAAAAAATATTTCACCTTTAGTTTAAGGTCAATTAGTATATTTATATTTATAGTATTTTAATTTTACCATGACTTTAGCCTATTTTCTCTACTTTTTACTTTATTATAACATTTTAAAAAAACAAATACCAAAAAATATTTTTTCATTTTTATATATAGATCACTTTAGTAGTTTATTCTAATTAATTAGTATATTTTGGTAGTATTTTAATTTTTATTTTTATTTTTGTTCAATGAGAAAGAATTAAGTTTGGGCCAATTGGGAGCTCATTTTCGAATTTTAGTGGCCTAGCAAGACAAAGGCCCATTCTTCCCAATCTCTTTTAGCCTAAACCCTTTTCTTACCCATAAAACCCCTCCCTTAATCATAGTCATCGATCTACTTTCATACAATGACCAAGGTTCGTTCCCCAAACCATATAAAACCCATATTTTAACAAAACCTAACTCCTCTCTTCATTATTCTAGCGGCAACCCACTCCAAAAAATATCCCATTTCCCCCCTTCAATATCTGATCTCCAACACCAGCTAAGAGCGACCACCATCTAAACTC
Source organism: Nicotiana tomentosiformis (assembly GCF_000390325.3). NCBI lineage: Eukaryota > Viridiplantae > Streptophyta > Magnoliopsida > Solanales > Solanaceae > Nicotiana > Nicotiana tomentosiformis. The sequence goes on along the minus strand of NC_090815.1, from coordinate 136,287,322 downwards.
TAAAGAGAAACAGACCACAACATCACGCCTGGTTTATAACTAGAAAATTTTGCTTTCCGTGTCATTTTCTTTTTCGGCTGCTCTCTCTTAATTTCTTTTCCTTTCACATTTTGAAGTTATATCTAAGTTAAGCTAAGACTATATGCAAAAATATACAGTAACGTGTTTCCTTTCTTTCTCATTCCTATGGTGTTTAAAAAGAAGGATCAAGACTAGCTTTAGTTTTTGGAATTCGTGTGACTTTCAATTTTGAAGAAAAAAAAATCGTGACCTAACTTGCTACGAATCAGTGTTTGAGTGTCAGTAAAGAAGATACAAAATACTTTAGTTTTCCTCTCTGTTTTTAATCTGATTTCGAGAGGAAAAATCATAACTAAATTTGGTTGTAAGCCGAGGTTTGAAGCTAGTTTGAATCGTCGTCGAGGCTTGTAGTCTGAGGTTTTCGGGCAGATTCGCGGTTCCGTCGAGGTTGTTTCTGTCCAAATTTTCCGGTGTTAAACATTTTTAAATTCAAAATTACTTTGTTTTGAAGTCTATTTCTCCCTTCCTTATATTGTTTATGCCTAATGTGATATCATGCTTTTACTAATTTTTCTGTCATTGCTCTTTGCTGTTGAATGAGTTCTTGCTTCACTCCTCTATTTTGAGAATGTCTTAATATCTCTTTACTTTACTTGGTCTTGTTGTTTAGTTTAATGTGTGTATGAATGAGTTTAATGGCTATGATGAATTTATTATTACTGTTACAACCCTTCATTAAGAGGTAGATGTTTGATGCTTCAAGACTAACTTTTCCTTACGTAAGAATTTAATTCACTAATTAATTAGATTGATTTTAAAATAAGTGTTAGGCTATGGAATTGGGAATCGAAAATGAAAAGAAGCTTGAGCATCAGAAATATTTTACGGTTTATATTCTTTTATTTTCAATTGCTAGAATGCTTTAGGCAAACTAATTAATCGAATCCTCGTGATTATGTATACGTTCGCGTGATATAATTACGATTTTCAAACTTAAAACCAAGGTATACGTTCGCTTGACTTTGTCCAAACAATCTTAATAATTAATAAAGCGTGATTAATTATGTACACGTACGCGTGACATGATTCTTGACGCGTCGAACGAAATGAGTACATGTATGCGTGAATCGTTTTAATATAATTCCATAGTTGTGAATAATCAAGAAATTTAAAAGCATTAAAAGGTAAATGTACATAGGTTTTAAATATTAGTAATTGATCAATCAATTAAGCCAGGTATTATTAAAAGCGACCGTGCTAAAACCACGAAACACGGAAATGCCTAACAACTTCTCTCGGGTTAACAGAATTTCTTACCCGATTTTCTATGTTCCCAAAAATAGAGTCATTTTCCTCGACTTGGGAATTAAAATAAACCGGTGACTTGGGACACATAAATTATTCTAAGTTGCAACTCTGAAATTGAATAAAATAATCCCATTTTGATTAATGTCACTTAAATTGGAAAAACTGCCATATCCCCTCGGGAAAAAGGAGGTGTGACAGTTCTGACGACTCTACTGGGGACTTGAACCCAGAATCTACGGTTCAGGGTTCGAAATTCGAGCTTGTTAATATAATCTGTACTTGGCTTCATTAATTGTTGATATTACTGTGTTTGTGGGCCTAGTGTGCTAATTATCGCTCATTTACCGCTTTGATATTGTTTGAATTGTATCAAAACTGTCTTCTTACGCCTTCCTTCTGAGTCTTCTAAAAATATGGTGCACACGTACGCGTGGCTCAATTTTATGTTAGAGGTTATACCAAATAGAACAAGGCTTGGATCAGCAAACTAGGCTGGGTAGACTTTCGTGCTCCCGGTACGTTGCCCCACCTCAGCTCGAGTTGTCCGCTTGGGTAAATCATGTCTAGAACACCCCCCAGGTTTAAAGCTAGAATAACATAGCCTCATGCCGGATCCCTAGTAGGAACGTTTGTTTGCATCATGTGCATTTGACGTAGGGGACTCAACACAGGGGTTGGGTCTGTCTAGGACAGGTGCACCTGAAATAAAAGACCATCCTGATGCATCTTACGTACTATGTGCACATTTATTTGTTTCGGCTTGTTGATCAGCTAAGGAAGGAAAATCAAGAGAAAAACCAAGAGTGAGATAGGAGAGAAAATTTACCCGGTTCTAAAAACCCAGGTATTTGGAAATGTCCCGAAATTCTGCCGAAAGTTTTGGGAAAATAAATAAATTTCAAAATGAGTCAATATCATATTTTCCTGGTTGTCTCAAAACTGGCCGAACTACGCGGGTTTGATTCTCACCGAATGTGAGATACGTAGGCAAACCTCATCGGTTCCGACCCACAATTTTCAAAAAAATCTAAAAATATTTTCCTTTACTTCTTCTTTAGATTTTAAAAATTCAAAAATATTTTTTTTTTAATTTCATGTCAAAATCCTAAAATATTTTCATTTATATTTCGAAAATTGAAAAGAAAATTCAAGATTCAAAAATATATATATTTTTAGAAGTATTTCTTTCATAAATTCAAAATAAAAGTTCTTTAGAAGTTTTTCTTGCGAAATTCCAAAAAAACAAAATTTGTTGAAGTTAAAATATATATATATATATTTTTTTCTTTCTTCTTTAGAAATTTTTCTTTTCCAAAATTCTTTAAAAAAAATAAATCGATATCCAAAAATATTTTTCTTTATAAGTCTTTCTTTCGGAAATTAAAAAAAACAGAAAAAAATTCAAAATCCAAAAAAAAAGAGTGAGTTTATTTACTTTATTCATGATCTTCCCAAACTACGCAAGATCTGATTTATGTTCCCCCATGATACGTAGGCAACCTACATCGGGTTCGATCAAATTATTTTTGAAATTAAAAGGAAAAAAGAAAAAAAAAAAGAAAAAAAAAGTTGAAGTTGTGGGACGAGAGGAAATAAAAGAATGATAATCAGAAAGAAAAAGAGAGGAAAGAAAATGAGCAAACCAAGGAGTGTTAAGGAGGAAAAAGAAGCGGGAGATGATGCCCTATGACTTTCGTACCCTCGAAGTCATTTTAGAACCGTTAACTGTGACTAGGTGCATTGCAGATAATGTGAGATTATTTTATGTTAAATGCCCTAACACTAACGTGATGACTTTACTTTGTTCCTCTTTGTTGCTTCATTATAGCAGAGGGGTGGTTGGTTTGTGGTTCTTAAACTGGTAACTCTTCCCTACAACATAAAGTCGAAAGGCAATGACAGACGACAACGGAATTGAGTTGGTTGATACTGGTGCCCAAAAGCAATTGGTTGAACAAGACACTGGGTTGGTTGAAGAGGTAAGGATGTTAAGACAATACATGGTGGATATGTATCAGGCTTGGATGACTGGGAAGGCACCACCCCCGCCACCACCTAGCTTCCTAGATGGTACCCTCACCCAAGCCCCGGCCATATTGTCAGATGATCCACCATATTCTCCAGATTTTTCCGCTTATCATAGCTTTCCTAACCTCCCTAGTAGCTCCATTGTTTGTCCTCCAACTACATTTTCCAAAAATAGCCCTCTTGCCATGTCCACTATTCCCACCATCACAACTTCTCAACAACCTCTCCTCAGGTCCAACGGTGGACACTAATTCAAACCTCATGATGCCCAATACTACCCCCTAGAGGTGGTCCACCAGGTCCCGGACTCGTATAATCGTAACCCTCAGAATGAGCCTTATATTGAAAATGAAAAGTACGCAGGAAAAGAAGGGCGGGATGAGATATCGAGAAAACTGAAAGGCATAGAACAGTCCTTAAAGAACACGCAAGGGATAGAAAATTAGACTAACATGTCTTACAATAACTTGTATATGTTCCCTGATGTTCATCTGCCAGCGGGGTTTAAAATGCCAAAGTTTAACTTGTATAATGGGCATGGAGATCCTGTGACCCACCTAAGGGGTTATTGCAGTGAAATGAGAAGTGTTGGCGGGAAAGATGAGTTGTTGATGGCGTATGTCAGTGAGAGTTTGAGTGGGGCAGCCTTGGAATAGTATACTCGTCAAGATGTGAGTAAGTGGTATGCCTGGGATGACATGGCTCAAGATTTTGTTCGATACTTTCAGTATAATAATGACATTATCCCAGACCGTTCCTCCCTATCTAAGATGAAAAAGAAACCCGAGGAAAGTTTTAGGGGCTCAGATGGAGGGAACAAGCCCCTCGGGTAAGTCCCTTGATTGATGAAGAAGAAATGGTTAAGCTTTTCCTACAAACTCAGAGACCCACCTACTTCAGTCATTTGATCCCGGCTTTAGGTAAGCCTTTCAATGATCTGGTAAAAATGGGGGAGATGGTAGAAGAAGGGATCAAGTCAGGAAAAATCATGAGCTATTCTGCATTGAAAGATACTACAGAAGACATTCAGAACATCTCAGTAAGTTTGGAGGAAGAAAGAGAAATAGAAAAGATATTGTTGAGCCCCGCCAACGACAAGTCCCAGTGGGCGTTCCTGCTCAACGCTTTCAGCCTCAATACCGACCCCATGAACATCCTCATGCTCCAAATAATCCTCCCTAATGCTAATTTCCTCCACAAAATCCCCAAAGTCATACCTCACCCTCCCAGTACTTTATCCACAATGCACCACCATATGATCCACATCCACCAGACCCGCAATGGCCTGCACCATCTCCACATATGTCTTACCCACATCTACAAACATATCAACCATCTACCCGCAAGAGGTTCCAACCGAAGCCTGAGTACAAACTAAAAAGGCAGCAATAAAAAGAAAAGTCTTTCACTCCTATTGGAGAATCATATGCCAGTTTGTTCCAAAGGTTGAGGCAATTGGACAAGTTGAAGCCGATTAAGATAAAAATACGGAACCCCATTCCAAAGAAATTTGATTATTCTCAAAGGTGCGCATATTGATCTGATGCCCCGGGGAACAACATAGAAAAGTGTTGGCATCTGAAAAGAGCAGTCCAGAAGCTTATTGATGCAGGTGACATTATCGTGTAAAATCCAGATGCAACGGATACTAGCCAAAGTCTAGTGCATGTTCATAATGAGACGCATGTGGTGGAAATGCTTTGTGTTGAAAAGGGATATGAGAACTCTTCTGAGCTCGTTGGGGAGCCACTTGCCGCAAAGTTTTTAGCGGTATTAGTCTCGGTTCCAGAAGTTAATATTAAGAACGAGTCGGCAAAAGGGATCCAAAAGCTATTTGCTGAGGTCAATGTAATTGAAATTGGTAATGGTCTTGGTAATATTGATGTGGAACTCAGTGGCTAAGATGTCGATCTTGGTAATTGGAAAGACGCTCCTTTCTTGGTTAGCCGGGGAGGAATTCTGGTATTTTATTTTGTTGTCATTTCTGTTTTTCAGGTTATTTCAGGGTTGTAATCCGGATATTGTCTTGTGACTCTAACCCTTCTCTCCTTTTATTTTGCCTAGTTTGTTTAGTCGTAGTAACTCGTTTAGTGTTATCTAGGTTTTTTCCAAGGTTGTAACCCCGGTTTATTTTGCTTGTTTTGTTGTTCAAACCCTTTCACCGTTTGTCTAATACAATTTCCTGTTTTCTATTATTTCTAGTCAGTTTTTCTTTAGTTCCCTTTTCCTTTTATAGTTCTTTTCATGATGGCTCTAGTGACACGACATGCACGCGTAATTCTCAGTTTGGTCTTAAAAGTTAGTATAATCATGAAGCAATGAAATAATTTTGAAGATGATAAGGACATTTGCGGGAAATAAGTACAGATTTAGACATTTTGAGATCATTTAAAGCCCGAACTGTGTGAAACTGTGGCAGATAATTTGGGAAGTTAATAGGATGACAAGAATTTATTACAGGAGAGTGAATCCCGGACAATTTAAAGCAAGCAACTTTGAGTTCAAGTGCATCTCAAGTTACGAGATAAAGCCAAGGGAGTCTGCTCTCAACAGACGGATGGTATCCACCGTGAAGAAGAAATCACACAATGGGAGTTCTGTACTTGACAAGTCACTAAAGAAAAGTGGAAGGTATATCAGTGATATCAATGCCAAAGTAAAGAAATATTATGCATGATCTTCCTTTTTCATCCTCAAGTTGCATGTGTTGTACTCGGCATTTTCAGGGATTGGGAAGCCCCCTTTCAGCTACCCAAATACTTTATACCATTCGGTACCCCTTTTTTCCGCCTATGCTAATTTTCTTGACCTCCCCTCTTTTGGAATCAAGTTAGGGTCATTAAAAAAAAGAAGAAAAAAAAGTTCATGTCTCCATAGTTTTGTTTTAGAACGTTCATCCCAAAAGAAATTTCAAAGAGAAAAAAGAGAGATAAAGGAAAACGAAAGAAAGAAAAAAGGGAAAAAATATATAGCAACAAAAAGAAAGTATCCTTTTGAACTACGTTCGACCTGATTCTTGTCACCACAAGATACGTAGGCAGCCTTACGGTTCGGTCACACCAAATAAAATATTTCATAATCCCACGAAGTCAAGAGTGGGGCAGTTTTTCTTAGAAATTCCATCTAAAAAAAGGGAAGAAAAAGAAAAAGAATCAAACTCTCTTGTTTTAGAAATTAGGGCAAAGTTTTAAAATGGATTTCAAAAGTTGTAAATAAATTAACCCTGTTGTTTTAATTATTTTGAGCCTTCATGATATCCTTTCTTTCTAACCTTGTCCAAAAGCCATATTACAGTCCAAAGATGACCTCCCAGATAATCTTTGACAGTGCCGAGCTAGACATGCCAGGAGCATATGATGTTTGTACTATGGTCAAAGCCTTGCCATCTGCAGAATCAGAGAAATAAGAGGAAAAGAACAAGATGAGAGAGTCTTATTGGTGAAAACCCTCACGGGCACCGTAAGGCGACGATGAGTTGAGAGAAACAGCAAAATGAGAGAGTCTTGATGGTGAAAACCTTTCGGGCTCTACAAGTCGAATAAGGATCGTGAATCAGATAGGATAATCGGATCATTGAAGCCCAGTTTCACGGCTTGGAGATATAACAAGAGTTCAACATTAGACTTTCTTGACATGTCATGGTCATTAGAGTTGGTATCCACATCTGATAAGTTTCGACTTTATAATTTTCTTATTAGATATCATCTCTTTCCATTGTCCCTTACTCTGTTCCTTTTGCTTTGTTCAAAGTCCTCGTTTTGTGCCCGTTTGGTTCGAACAAGTGAGAAATGACTTCAAAATTTGCTATTGGCTTGCCAATTGCATAAAACGGAGTCTGGCTAGTACATCAAAGTGGCATAAGTCAGGAAAGAGCAGTATGCGCACCGAGTTGGCGACAATTGACGTACTTTGGGATTCATGTAAAATGCAAAGGTTCGGTAAATGTCAATGCAAGAGACAAAAGGTATTGATTTTGAACGGATCAGAGGTGTTTTCTGTGGCAAGGTTTGACAGATAAAGTGGTCAGCCAATAACAATCAAGGTCTTCCAGGTTGAAATCAAAGTTATCATGGCAAGTGTAGGAGCAATGGCCCTCAAGATCAAGGCCACAATCCAACGACCATGTTTTAAACTCACAAGTTTTCTTTGTTTGAAACAGGGACAAAGACTATGTCCAAATCAAAGCTTGGAAGCTTGAAACTTTCGGGTGTCGTGCCCAGATTTTGTTAGCACAAAGGCTGTTTGAGAAGGTTTTTACCTTTTAGACATCTTCCATAGTTGAAAAGAACCGTACCTTCTAGGCAGTCTCCCTAGTCGGAAGAGTCTTTAGCTTTCTTTAAGTTTAGGATCCCACCTGGAAAATAGGATCAATTTCTAGTTTTCTAAGTTGTTAATCTTTAGCATTCCTTTAGTTCAGGGGTCCCGTCTGGAGAATAGGGTCAAATTTTAGTTTCCTTAAGTTATTAATCTTTAGCATTCCTTTAGTTCAGGGGTCCCACCTGGAGAATAGGGTCAGTTTTAGGTTTTCTCCAGTTGTTAGTCTTTAGTTTTCTTAAGTTCAGGGGTCCCGCCTAGAGAATATGGTCAATTGTTAGTTTCCTTAAGTTTTAATCTCTAGTTTTTCTTTAGTTTAGGAGTCGCGCATGGAGAATAATGTCAATTTTTAGCTTAGTCAAGCTCAATTTATAGTTTTCCTCAAGCTCAATTTCACTTATAGGAGATGCACTTCCTAGTTTGGGTAGTTTGAGTTATTTAGTTTCTAGGAGATGCACTTCCTAGTTCAAGTTTCACCCCTAGGAGACGCACTTCCTAGTCTGGGTCTTTCAGGTCATTCTTTTAGGAGACGCACTTCCTAAATTGAGATTTCACTTCTAGGAGACGTACTTCATAGTTTGGGTAGTTTGTGTTCATCCTTAGGAGACACACTTCCTAGTTTGGATTATTCAAGTTTCAACCCTAGGAGACGCACTTCCTAGTTTGGGTCGTTTGAGTTCATCCTTAGGAGACAGACTTCCTAATCTGGGTCTTTCAGGTCATTCTTTTAGGAGACGCACTTCCTAAATTGAGATTTCACTTCTAGGAGACGCACTTCCTAGTTTGGGTAGTTTGAGTTATTCAGTTTCTAGGAGATGCACTTCCTAGTTCAAGTTTCACCCCTAGGAGACGCACTTCCTAGTCCGGGTCTTTTAGGTCATTCTTATAGGAGACACACTTCCTAAATTGAGATTTCACTTCTAGGAGACGCACTTCGGATCATTCAAGTTTCACCTCTAGGAGACGCACTTCCTAGTTTGGGTCATTCAAGTTTTATTTTTAGCAGACGCATTTGCTTAGTCAAGATTTTCTTGGTTTTACTCATAGGATACGCACATCCTAGTCAAGTCTCTAGTTTTAGTCTCATCATTGCATCCTTCATCGATAGCATAGGTGATTTATAGCTTTGCTAATAACTCATAAATCTTCCTAGTGCAAACTGGGGCAGAAAATTTTGTTTGTTTTGTTTGTTATGATTGCAGGCACCCACCTGGAGAACGAGGGTCAATATTTCAGAAATAGGTTTTAAGTTCATATCAGAGAAGCATCAGGAGCCCGCCTGAAGAACAGGGTCAACTTTTAATTTTTATGTTCAAATCAGAGAAGCATCAGGAGCTCGCCTGAAGAACAAGGTCAACTTTCAATTTTCATGTTCAAGTTAGAGAGGCATCAGGAGTCCGCCTGAAGAACAGGGTCAACATTTAGTTTACAATTTCAAGTCAGAGAGGCATTAGGAGACCACTTGAAGAATATGGTCAACTTTCAATTTTCAAGTTCAAGAAGCATTAGGAGTCCGCCTGAAGAACAGGGTCAACATTCAGTTTTCAAGTTCAAGTTAGAGAGGCATCAGGATCCCGCCTGAAGAACAAGGTCAACTTTAAGTTTACAAGTTCAAATTAGAGAGGCATCACGAGCCCACCTGAAGAACAAGTCAACTTGTCAAGTTTCAAGTTCAAGTCAGAGGCAGCAGAATCCCTCCTGAAGAATAGGGTTAACCTCCAGTTTTTCAATTCAAATCAGAAGTAGCATGACTCGCCTGAAAAACAAGGTTTTCAAACTCAAGTTTACCGCAAGTTTAAGTTTATTTCAAGTGCAAGCAGCATGGTGCCCGCCTGAAGAATAGGGTCAACTTCCAGTTTTCTTCAAATTCAAATCAGCAGGATGCCCACCTGAAGAATAGGGTGAATTTTCAATTTCATGTTGAAAGATCAAGTGGATATTCAAGGAAGATTCAAGACAAGAAGTAGATAAGATCTTGCATTTTTCTTTTATTATTGCTGTAATTTGTGTTTTCAGTTCATGATGTAATGGCAGGAACCGCGTACCGGAACCTCGACGGTACCTCAATCGGCTCTCCACCTCGGTATACTCCGTCACTCTTCCTACCTCTGAACTACTCGTGGCCTGATTCCTTTATAGCCAAGGATATGTAGGCAACTCAGATACCAGGGCTCGGTCACAGTCTTTTGTCCATCTTTGTTTTCTTTTGAATAAGTGTCGGGTCAGAAATAAATTACGTCGCTTACTTGTTTCTTTGCTCAAAAACACTTCGTGTTTCCAAGCAAAGAGGGGCAACTGTAAGCACGTAATTTTTGACCCTTCACGTTTTTTAGCTATTTTTAGTGTAAACAATATTTATTTAACTTAACTTTAATTTTTATGGAGTTTTTAGTCAGTTTTTACTTCAAATTACAATTTAAAAAAAACACAAAAATATTTTCACCTTTAGTTTAAGGTCAATTAGTATATTTATGTCTATAGTATTTTAATTTTACCATGACTTTAGCCTATTTTCTCTACTTTTTGTTTATTATAACATTTAAAAAAAATACCAATTTTTGTTTTTTCATTTTTATATTTAGATCACTTTAGTAATTTATTCTTATTAATTAGTATATTTTGGTAGTATTTTTATTTTTTTTCAATGAGAAAGAATTAAGTTTGGGCCAATTGGGAGCTCATTATCGGATTTTAGTGGCCCAGCAAGACAAATGCCCATTCTTCCCAATCACTTTTAGCCCAAACCCGTTTCTTACCCATAAAACCCATCCCTTAATCATAGTCATCGATCTACTTTCATCCAATGGCCAAGGTTCTTTCCCCAAACCATATAAAACCCATATTTTCACAAAACCTAACTCCTCTCTTCATTATTCTAGCGGCAACCCACTCCAAAAAGATCCCATTTTTTCCCCTTCAATATCTGATCTCCAACACCAGCTAAGAGCGACCACCATCTACAGAGAAACAGACCACAACATCACGTCTGGTTTATAACTAGAAAATTTTGCTTTCCATGTCATTTTCTTTTCCAGCTGCTCTCTCTTAATTTTTTTCCTTTCACATTTTGAAGTTATATCTAAGTTAAGCTAAGACTATATGCAAAAATATACAGTAACGTGTTTCCTTTCTTTCTCATTCCTATGGTGTTTAAAAAGAAGGAACAAGACTAGCTTTAGTTTTTGGAATTCGTGTGACTTTTAATTTTGAAGAAAAACAAAATCGTGACCTAACCTGCTACGAATTAGTGTTTGAGTGTCAGTGAAGAAGATACAAAATACTTTAGTTTTCCTCTCTGTTTTTAATCTGATTTCGAGAGGAATAATCATAACACAATTTGGTTGTAAGCCGAGGTTTGAAGCTGGTTTGAATCGTCGTCGAGGCTTGTAGTCTGAGGTTTTCGGGCAGATTCGCGGTTCCGTCGAGGTTGTTTCTGCCCAAATTTTCTGGTGTTAAGCATTTTCAAATTCAAAATTACTTTTTTTTGAAGTCTATTTCTCCCTTCCTTCTATTGTTTATGCCTAATGTGATATCATGCTTTTACTAATTTTTCTGTCGTTGCTCTTTGCTGTTGAATGAGTTCTTGCTTCACTCCTCTATTTTGAGAATGTCTTAATATCTCTTTACTTTACTTGGTCTTGTTGTTTAGTTTAATGTGTGTATGAATGAGTTTAATGGCTATGATGAATTTATTATTACTGTTACAACCCTTCATTAAGAGGTAGATGTTTGATGCTTCAAGACTAACTTTTCCTTACGTAAGAATTTAATTCACTAATTAATTAGATTGATTTTAAAATAAGTGTTAGGCTATGGAATTGGGAATCGAAAATGAAAAGAAGCTTGAGCATCAGAAATATTTTACGGTTTATATTCTTTTATTTTCAATCGCTAGAATGCTTTAGGCACACTAATTAATCGAATCCTCATGATTATGTATACGTTCGCATGATATAATTATGATTTTCAAACTTAAAACCAAGGTACACGTTCGCGTAACTTTGTCCAAACAATCTTAATAATTAATAAAGTGTGATTAAATGTGTACACGTACGCGTGACATGATTCTTGACGCGTCGAACGAAATGAGTACATGTACGCGTGACTCGTTTTAAGATAATTCCATAATTGTGAATAATCAAGAAATTTAAAAGCAGTAAAAGGTAAATGTACATAGGTTTTAAATATTAGTAATTAAGCAATCAATTAAGCCAGGTATGATTAAAAGCGACCGTGCTAAAACCACGGAACCCGGGAATTCCTAACACCTTTTCCCGGGTTAACAGAATTTCTTAACCAGTCTTCTGTGTTCGCAAACCAAAAATAGAGTCATTTTCCTCGACTTGGGATTTAAAATAAATCGGTGACTTGGGACACCATAAATTATTCCTAGTGGCGACTCTAAAAATCAAATATATAATCTCATTTCGATCAATGTCACTTAAATTGGAAAAACACCCCTATCCCCTCGGGAAAAAGGAGGTGTGACACCCCCACTTGCTCGTTCTTCAGGACAGGGTTCGGAGAGGTGATGCTAGGGATGTGACTATTAGTGATGACGGCGTGCTGAGAATGTAGGGCCGGATATGTGTGCCTAATGTAGACGGGCTTCGAGAGTTGATTCTTGAGGAGGCCCACAACTCGCGCTATTCCATCCATTCGGGTGCTGCGAAGATGTACCAGGATTTGAGGCAGCACTATTGGTGGAGGCGGATGAAGAAGGATATAGTTGGGTTTGTAGCTCGGTGTCTCAACTGTCAGCAGGTTAAGTTTGAGCATCAGAGACCGGGTGGCTTGCTTCAGAGATTAGACATTCCAGAGTGAAAGTGGGAGCGGACCACCATGGACTTTGTAGTTGGACTCCCACGGACTTCGAGGAAGTTCAATGCTATTTGGGTTATTGTGGATCGACTGACCAAGTCTGCGCACTTCATTCCAGTTGGTACTACTTACTCTTCAGAGCGGTTAGCTGAGATTTACATCCGAGAGATTGTTCGCCTACATGGTGTCCCAGTTTCCATCATTTCAGATAGGGGTACTCAATTCACATCGCAGTTATGGAGGGCCGTGCAGCGAGAGTTGGGTACTCAAGTTGAGTTGAGCATAACTTTTCACCCTCAGAAGTACGAGCAGTCCGAGCGCACTATTCAGATATTGGAGGACATGTTGCGTGCTTATGTCATTGACTTTAGGGGTTCGTGGGACCAGTTTCTGCCACTCGCGGAGTTTGCATATAATAACAGTTATCAGTCGAGTATTCAGATGGCTCCGTACGAGGCTTTATATGGGAGGAAGTGTAGATCTCCATTTGGATGGTTTGAGCCGGGTGAGGCTAGGCTCTTAGGTACAGACTTGGTTCAGGACGCATTAGATAAGGTGAAATTTATTTAGGAGATGCTTCGCATGGCGCAGTCTAGGCAGAACAGCTACGCGGATAGGAAGGTCCATGATGTGTCTTTTATTGTTGGGGAGAAGGTTTTGCTGAAGGTATCACCCATGATGGGTGTTATGAGGTTTGGGAAGAGGGGCAAGTTGAGCCCCCGGTTTATTGGGCCTTTTGAGGTGCTTCAGAGGATAAGGGAGGTAGCTTATAAGCTTGCCTTGCCACCCAGCTTGTCGAGTGTGCATCCAGTGTTTCATGTTTCCATGCTCCGGAAGTATATTTGAGATCCGTCCCATGTTTTGGATTTCAGCATGGTTCAATTGGAGGGTGATATGACTTATGATGTGGAGCCAGTGGCTATTTTGGATCGGCAGGTCCGAAGGTTGGTGTCAAAGGATATAGCTTCAGTGAAGGTGTAATGGAGAGGTCAGCCTGTGGAGGAGGCCACCTGGGAGACTGAGCGGGAGATGCGGAGCAGATATCCATGCCTATTTGAGTCTCCAGGTATGTTTCTAGACCCGTTCGAGGACGAACGGATGTTTAAGAGGGGTAGGATGTAACGACCCGGCCGATAGTTTCGAGAGTTATAGCCCCGTTTTCCCTATTTCTACTTCTTTTTGTGTTATTCAACTATATTATGTTATATCGGGTTATTTGGTTTGGGACCATAGTGGTTTCAGAGTGAATTGAGACACCTAGTCTCTTAAGTAGAAACTTAAGTTGGGAAAGTCAACCAAATGTTGACCTATGTGTAAATGATCTCGGATTTGAATTCTGATGGTTCTGTTAGCTCCGTTAGGTGATTTTGGATTTAGGAGTACGTCCAGAATGAAATTTGGAGATTCGTGGTAGAATTAGGCTTGAATTGGCGATGTTGGAAATTTAGCGATTTTGGTCGGCAGTGAAAAAATTTGATATCGGGGTCGGAACGGAATTTACGAAGTTGGAATAGGTTCGTAGTGTCATTCGTGACGTGTGTGCAAAATTTGAGGTCATTCGGACCTGGTTTGGTTGGTTTCGGCATCGATTGCCGAATTTGGAAATTTAGAATTTCTTAGGCTTGAATCAGAGGGTAATTTGGTATTTGGATGTTGTTTTGAGTGATTCGAAGGTCCGACTAAGTTTGTATGTTGATATATGACTTGTTGGTATTTTTGGTCGAGGTCCCGAGGGCCTCGGGGTGATTCCGGGTGGTTAACGGATTTGTCGAAGTTGGAATTTGCAGCTGGAGCTGCTGCTTCTGCTATTTTCGCACCTGAGGAAGGAAGAGTCGCAGGTACGAGGCCGCTGGTGCGCGTGGGGAGTGCGCAGGTGCGGGCAACGCTAGGCTAGGCAGGATGCGCATGTGCGAGTTGGAGGTCGCATCTGCGAGCCCGCAGGTGCGAAACCTGGGGCGCAGATGCGGAAAAGGGAAATGCTGGGCAGGCTTCGCAGAAGCAGAGGAAACGCGCAGGTGCGCCTTCGTAGGTGCAATGGGTTTGCCACAAATGCGGAGTCTAGGCGCGTAAGTGAGTTGCTCAGGTGTGAGTAAATGGCCGCAGGTGCGAGAAGCCTGGGCAGAGGGTACATATTGGACACTTTGCGAATATTTTTGCATTCTTCACCATTTCTATTCGGTTTTGGAGCTTTTGGGAGAGATTTGAAGAGGGAATCAAGGGGGTTTCATTGAAGTAAGTTACTTGAGCCCTAATACTTGTATATATGGTGAATTTCCGTTGTTTAATCATTATAATTAGTGAAAATGATGGGTTAGGGCTTGAGATTTTTGGAGAAGTAATTTAAGGATTTGAAGGACCAAACGATGTCGGATTTTGATGAATTTGGTATGGTTAGACTCGTGAGTGAATGAGCTTTCTAGTTTTGTGAATTTTGTTAGATTTCGAGATGTGGGCCCGGGGGCTGAGTTTGAGCCAATTTCGGGTTTTGGTCTAATTTTGAAGCTTTTCTTGTGAAATTTATTCTATTAGCGTATATTGATGGTATTGTACTGAGTGTGAATAGATTTGGTGCATTTGGTGGCCGAGTCCAGAGGCAAGAGCATTGCGGGGTAGAGATTTATCCGGTTTAAGGTAACTAACGATTGTAAATCAAGTCCTGAGGGTACGAAACACCAGATTTTGTATCATTCTACTATTTTTAGTGACGCACATGCTAGGTGACGAGTGTGTGGGCATGCAATGTTGGGAATTGTGACTTGGTTCGTCCCGTAGCAACTGTAAAGTTTCATACTTTGTTGAAACAATATGATACTTATATATTTTAGAAGGATTTTCTGTAAATTGGGCTGAATGCCATGTTTGGGCCTTGCGCCAGTGCTGTTTGGACCCTTAGGGGCTGTTTCTTACTATCCTCTCATTATTTTTGATTAAAAATCTATACTCAGTCATGTTTATACTAGGTTACCACATAACTCAGTTTTATGACTCTATTTTGATGCATATAAATGTTTTGGGCCGAATGCCCTATTTTACTGAAATTCCCAAGTGGCTTGAGAGGTTTATGACTGAGTGAGGCCGAGGTCCTGATTGTGAGGATGTGTGTGGATCGGGGCTACCCGCATGCAGCATACTTTATTATTATAGCACGTGAGTTGTCCGTGCAGATTATAGCGCTTGGGCTGAAGGAGCCCCTCCAGAGTCTGTACACACCCCTAGTGAGCGCAGGTACCTACTGAGTGCGAGTGCCGAGTGCTGAGTGACTGGGAGGCATGAGTGATTGTGAGGTATGCCCGAGTGGCAAGAGTGATTGTGAGGTATGCTCTAGTGGCACGAGTGAGTGTGAGGTTTGCCCGAGAGGCTGTATATGAGTGATGTTTTGCCCGAGGGGCTGTTTATGATTTCATCATATTTGCTCACCTTTGCATTTTTCCTCTGTCTAAAAACTATTGAAAAATATCTTTAAATGATTTTTACTGGAACTGGGTTAAACGAGATGTTTTCATTCAAACCGTGATTTTAAAAGCATGTGGTATTTTACTGAGATTTCCCGATATGAATGTTATATGCTTTATTGCTCGTCACTAGTCCTCAGTCTTTATTTATTGTTGTTACTTACTGAGTTGGCGTACTCACATTACTCCCTGCACCTTGTGTGCAGATTCAGGTGTAGCTGGACACGGTAGCGGTTATTGATTGTTCTGGTTGTAGATTTTCTTGGAGATAACAAGGTAGCTGTTTGGCGATCGCAGCCCCTGCTCTTCTCCCTCTTATCTTCCTCTAGTTGTATTTAGCTATTTTCCAGGCTGAGTTAGCCTTGATATTATTAGACAGATTGTAGTAGATGCTCGTGACTAGTGACACCCCGATGTCGGGCTTTTCCTTCCGCTCTTTTATTTTGATTTGAACTCCTTTACGAAGGTTTTTATATTAAATAACATTGAAATTATCTTTGAAATAAAAATATTAGGTTTAGTTTTGGCCGTGACAGATTGGTATCTGAGCCTAGGTTACATAGGTCTCACGAGTCATGAGCGGGTTTAGTAGAGTCTGGCGGATCGGTACGAAGAAGTCTGTACTTATCTTCGAGAGGCTGTAGAACCTTTAGGAATAATTTCCACATTCTTGAATTCTTGTCATGCGAATCTGTTGATTCTAGTAACTAAACATTTGTTATTTCATTCTCTCACAGATGGTGAGGACTCGTACTACCGCTCAGGAGGGACAGCCACCTGTACCACCAGCCAGGGTCGCGAGAGGCCATGGCCGCCTTAGAGGCCATGGTAGGGGCAGAGGTGCAGCCGGTACAACAGCTGGGGCAGTACCTGCAGATCCACCGGTTGTCCCAGATCAGGACCAGG
Organism: Nicotiana tomentosiformis; assembly: GCF_000390325.3. NCBI lineage: Eukaryota > Viridiplantae > Streptophyta > Magnoliopsida > Solanales > Solanaceae > Nicotiana > Nicotiana tomentosiformis. The sequence continues at coordinate 136,270,472 of NC_090815.1, read as the reverse complement.
TTCCAGTTGTTGATGCACCAGCTCATGCACCACCTGTGCCTATTGTGATTCCAGGCCTTCAGGTGGCCCTAGCTCAGATTCTGACAGCATCTACCGGTTTGCTTAAGTGGTCTCTATTTCGACGGCCGCAACCACTTCTCAGGCCAGGGGAGGCACTCGGACTCCCGTCGCTCGCACACCCGAGCAGGTTATTCAGGGACTTCAGACTCTAGAGTCACCCCCAGCCCAGCCGGTTGTAGTTGTTCAGGATTATGTGGTTCCTGCTATGCTTGAGGATGATCAGCATAGGTTGGAGAGGTGTGGGAGACTCCAGCCACCACCTTTCAGTGGCACAGAGAGAGAGGATGCTCAGGACTTTTTGGACAGCTGTCAGAGAATACTCCATAATGCCAGAATTCTGGAGACTTGTGGGGTCTCATTCACTACCTTTCAGTTTTTGGGGGTTGCACTCAGATGGTGGGAGACTTACGAGAGGCGTAGGCCTGTTGGCACAGCACCCCTTACTTGTCAGCAGTTCTCCGTGGTCTTTTTGGAGAAGTTCGTGCCTCGATCCCGCAGAGAGGAGCTGCGCAGACAGTTTGAGCGGCTTCGCCAAGGTGATATGTCTGTGACACAGTATGAGATGCGGTTCTCCGAGTTGGCCCGTCATGCGATCTGGTTGGTTCCCACGGATAGGGAGAGGATCATGAGGTTTATTGATGGTCTCACTTATCAGTTACAGTTGCTCATGACCAGAGAGAGGGTTTCGGGTGTTACTTTTGATGAGGTTGTCGACATTGCTCGATAGATTAAGATGGTTCACGGTCAGGAGAGGGTTGAGAGGGAGGCTAATAGGCCTCGTGGTCAGGGTGGATTCAGCGGTGCTCCTTTTGGGGGTCAGTTCCAGCACGGTAGAGGTCGTCATATCAGATAAGCTCAGTCAGCTCGGCCATTTCACCGTGATGCATTATCTGGCCATGGTTCTCACAGTTCTCATCAGGGCCACTCATCACTTAGTGCCCTTCCAGCTCAGAGTTCGTCCCGTGCTCCACCTGTTTAGGGCTCTTCCATGCCAGGTTCTTCTACCAGTTATCCCGGTGCTAGGGGTTCCCTTCAGTTTCCGCCGCCAGCACCAGGGAGTTATTTTGAGTGTGGGGAGGTTGGGCATATGTGGAGGCAGTGTCCTCATCGTCATGGAGGTCTATCTCAACATAGGAGTCACCCTCCAACTACAGCACCAGTTACCTCACCACCCACCCAGTCAGCTCGGGGTGGAGGTCAGTCAGCTAGGGGTTAGTTTGGGTCGTGACAATGACCGACGCTTAGGAGAAAGTACCCCAAGTAAGCCTCCTCGGTATTTTATAGAAAATCGGACAAAGTTTCCCCTAAACTACCCAAAAGTTTTCCTATCTTATAAACAAATAACAACCAACCAATATTCACCTAAATCAGTCACGACCTTCATCAACTAACCAAAAACAAGTTTTCACCAACATTATCAACCTTACCAACACAATAATATTAAACTCATCTAAAAAATAAAGAAAGAATGTGCAATATTAGTAACTACTCCATTATAACCAATGAATCCTTATAAAACTAATAAAAATGACTATGGAGCGACTCTAGGAGTTCAAAAGAAAAGACAACGACAATAAATAAACTCTTCGCCCACGTGAACATGTGCGGGGCTCACCAGGAACTATCAACTCGTGTACTCTAATTAATAAAATCCCCACATCGTGCCAATTTAAAGCGAGCAACTTTGAGTTCAAGTGCATCTCAAGTTACGAGATAAAGCCAAGGGAGTTTGCTCCCAACAGACGAAGGGTATCCACCGTGAAGAAGAAATCACACAATGGGAGTTTTGTACTTGACAAGGCACTAAAGAAAAGTGGAAGGTATATCAGTGATATCAATGCCAAAGCAAAGAAATGTTATGCATGATCTTCCTTTTTCATCCTCAAGTTGCATGTGTTGTACTTGCCATTTTCAGGGATTGGGAGGCCCCCTTTCAGCTATCCAAACACTTTATACCATTCGGTACCCTTTTTTTGCGCCTATGCTAATTTTCTTGACCTCCCCTCTTTTGGAATCAAGTTAGGGTCATAAAAAAAAAAAAAAAAAAAAAATTTCATGTCTTCATAGGTTTGTTTTAGAACGTTCATCCCAAAAGAAATTTCAAAGAGAAAAAATAGAGATAAAGGAAAACATAAGAAAGAAAAAAAAGGGAAAAAATATATAGCAACAAAAAGAAAGTATCCTTTTGAACTACGTTCGACCTGATTCTTGTCACCACAAGATACGTAGGCATCCTTACGGTTCGGTCACACCAAATAAAATGTTTCATAATCCCACGAAGTCAAGAGTGCGGCAGTTTTTCTTAGAAATTCCATCTCAAAAAAAGGGAAGAAAAAGAAAAAGAATCAAACTCTCTTGTTTTAGAAATTGGGGCAAAGTTTTAAAATGGATTCCGAAAGTTGTAAATAAATTAACCCTGTTGTTTTAATTATTTTGAGCCTTCATGATATCCTTTCTTTCTAACCTTGTCCAAAAGCCATATTACAGTCCAAAAAAGACCTCCACGATAATCTTTGAGAGTGCCGAGCTAGACATGCCGGGAGCATATGATGTTTGTACTATGGTCAATGCCTTGCCATCTACAGAATCAGAGAAATAAGAGGAAAAGAACAAGACGAAAGAGTCTTATTAGTGAAAACCCTCACGGGCACTGTAAGGCGACAATGAGTTGAGATAAAGAGCAAAATGAGAGAGGCTTGATGGTGAAAACCTTTCGGGCACTACAAGTCGAATAAGGATCGTGAATCAGATAGGATAATCAGAGCATTGAAGCCCAGTTTCACGGCTTAGAGATATAACAAGAGTTGAACATTAGACTTTCTTGACATGTCATGGTCATTAGAGTTGGTATCCACATATGATAAGTTTTGACTTTATAATTTTCTTATTAGATATCATCTCTTTCCATTGTCCCTTACTCTGTTCCTTTTGCTTTGTTCAAAGTCCTCGTTTTGTGCCTGTTTGGTTAGAACAAGTGAGAAATGACTTCAAAATTTGCTACTGGCTTGCCAATTGCACAAAATGGAGTCTAGCTAGTACATCAAAGTTGCATAAGTCAGGAAAGAGCAGTATGCGCACCGAGTTGGCGACAATTGACGTACTTTGGGATTCATGTAAAATGCAAAGGTTCGGTAAATGTCAATGCAAGAGATAAAAGGTTATAGGTGTTTTCTGTGGCAAGGTTTGACAGATAAAGTGGTTAGCCAATAACAATCAAGGTCTTCCAAGTTTAAATCAAAGTTATGATGGCAAATGTAGGAGCAATGGCCCTCAAGATCAAGGCCACAAACCAACGACCATGTTTTAAACTCACAAGTTTTCTTTGTTTGAAACAGGGATGAAGACTATGTCCAAATCAAAGCTTGGAAGCTTGAAACTTTCGGGTGTCGTGCCCAGATTTTGTTAGCACAAAGTCTATTTGAGAAGGTTTTTACCTTTTAGACATCTTCCATAGTTGAAAAGAACCATACCTTCTAGGCAGTCTCCCTAGTCTGAAGAGTCTTTAGCTTTCTTTAAGTTCAGGATCCCGCCTGGAAAATAGGATCAATTTCTAGTTTTCTAAGTTGTTAATCTTTAGCATTCCTTTAGTTCAGGGGTCCCGCCTGGAGAATAGGGTCAAATTTTAGTTTCCTTAAGTTGTTAATCTTTAGCATTCCTTTAGTTCAGGGGTCCCGCCTGGAGAGTCGGGTCAGTTTTTAGTTTCCTCCAGTTGTTAGTCTTTAGTTTTCTTAAGTTCAGGGGTCCCGCCTAGAGAATATGGTCAATTGTTAGTTTCCTTAAGTTTTAATCTCTAGTTTTTCTTTAGTTTAGGAGTCTCGCATGGAGAATAAGGTCAATTTTTAGCTTAGTCAAGCTCAATTTATAGTTTTCCTCAAGCTCAATTTCACTTATAGGAGACGCACTTCCTAGTTTGGGTAGTTTGAGTAGTTTGAGTTATTTAGTTTCTAGGAGATGCACTTCCTAGTTCAAGTTTCACCCCTAGGAGACGCACTTCCTAGTCTGGGTCTTTCAGGTCATTCTTTTAGGAGACGCACTTCCTAAATTAAGATTTCACTTCTAGGAGACGCACTACCTAGTTTGGGTAGTTTGAGTTCAACCTTAGGAGACGCACTTCCTAGTTTGGGTCGTTTGAGTTCATCCTCAGGAGACACACTTCCTAATCTGGGTCTTTCAGGTCATTCATTTAGGAGACGCACTTCCTAAATTGAGATTTCACTTCTAGGAGACGCACTTCCTAGTTTGGGTAGTTTAAGTTATTCAGTTTTTAAGAGATGCACTTCCTAGTTCAAGTTTCACCCCTAGGAGATGCACTTCCTAGTCCGGGTGTTTCAGGTCATTCTTATAGGAGACACACTTCCTAAATTGAGATTTCACTTCTAGGAGATGCACTTCCTAGTTTGTGTAGTTTGAGTTCATCCTTAGGAGACGCACTTCTTAGTTCAGATCATTCAAGTTTCACCTCTAGGAGACGCACTTCCTAGTTTGGGTCATTCAAGTTTTATTTTTCGCAGACGCATTTGCTTAGTCAAAATTTTCTTGGTTTTACTCACAAGAGACGCACATCCTAGTCAAGTCTCTAGTTTTAGTCTCATCATTGCATCCTTCATCGATAGCATAGGTGATTTATAGCTTTGCTAACAACTCATAAATCTTCCTAGTGCAAACTGGGGCAGATAATTTTGTTTGTTTTGTTTGTTATGATTGCAGGCACCCACCTGGAGAACGAGGGTCAATATTTCAGAAATCGGTTTTAAGTTCATATCAGAGAAGCATCAGAAGCCCGCCTGAAGAGCAGGGTCAACTTTTAATTTTTATGTTTAAATCAGAGAAGCATCAGGAGCCCGCCTGAAGAACAGGGTCAACTTTCAATTTTCAAGTTCAAGTTAGAGAGGCATCAGGAGCCCGCCTGAAGAACAGGGTCAACTTTCAGTTTACAATTAAGAGTCAGAGAGGCATCAAGAGCCCACTTGAAGAATATGGTCAACTTTCAATTTTCAAGTTCAAGAAGCATCAGGAGTCCGCCTGAAGAACAGGGTCAACGTTCAGTTTTCAAGTTCAAGTTAGAGAGGCATCAGGATCCCGCCTGAAGAACAGGGTCAACTTTTAGTTTACAAGTTCAAGTTAGAGAGGCATCACGAGCCCACCTGAAGAACAAGTCAACTTGTCAAGTTTCAAGTTCAAGTCAGAGGCAGCAGAATCCCTCCTGAAGAATAGGGTTAACCTCCAGTTTTTCAATTCAAATTAGAAGTAGCACGAGCCGCATGAAGAACAAGGTTTGCAAGCTCAAGTCTACCGCAAATTCAAGTTTATTTCAAGTGCAAGCAGCAGGGTGCCCGCCTGAAGAATAGGGTCAACTTCCAGTTTTCTTCAAATTCAAATCAGTAGGATGCCCACCTGAAGAATAGGGTGAATTTTCAGTTTCATGTTGAAAGATCAAGTGGATATTCAAGGAAGATTCAAGACAAGAAGTAGATAGGATCTTGTATTTTTCTTTTATTATTGCTGTAATTTGTGCTTTCAGTTCATGATGTAATTGCAGGAACCGCGGATCGGAATCTCGACGGCACCTCAATCATCTCTCCACTTCGGTATACTCCGTGACTCTTCCTACTTCTGAACTACACGTGACCTGATTCCTTTATAGCCAAGGATATGTAGGCAACTCAGATACCAGGGCTCGGTCACAGTCTTTTGTCCATCTTTGTTTTCTTTTGAATAAGTGTCGGGTCAGAAATCAATTACGTCGCTTACTTGTTTCTTTGCTAAAAAATACTTCGCGTTTCCAAGCAAAGAGGGGCAGCTGTAAGTACGTAATTTTTGACCCTTCATGTTTTGAGCTATTTTTAATGTTAAAAATATTTATTTAACTTAACTTTAATTTTTATGGAGTTTTTTGTCAATTTTTACTTCAAATTACAATTTAAAAAAAACATAAAAATATTTTCACCTTTAGTTTAAGGTCAATTAGTATATTTATATTTATAGTAATTTAATTTTACCATGACTTTAGCATGTTTTCTCTATTTTTTACTTTATTATAACATTTAAAAAAAATACCAAAAAATATTTTTTCATTTTTATATTTAGATCACTTTAGTAGTTTATTCTTATTAATTAGTATATTTTGGTAGTATTTTTATTTTTATTTTTAATTTTGTTCAATGAGAAAGAATTAAGTTTGGGCCAATTGGGAGCTCATTTTCGGATTTTAGTGGCCCAGCAAAACAAAGGCCCATTCTTCCCAATCACTTTTAGCCCAAACCCTTTTCTTACCCATAAAACTCCTCCCTTAATCATAGTCATTGATCTACTTTCATCCAATGGCCAAGGTTCTTTCCCCAAACCATATAAAAACCATATTTTCACAAAACCTAACTCCTCTCTTCATTATTCTAGCGGCAACCCACTCCAAAAAGATCCTATTTCACCCCCTTCAATATCTGATCTCCAACACCAACTAAGAGCGACCACCATCTAAAGAAAAATAGACTACAACATCACGTCAGGTTTATAACTAGAAAATTTTGCTTTCCATGTCATTTTCTTTTCCGGCTGCTCTCTCTTAATTTCTTTTCCTTTCACATTTTGAAGTTATATCTAAGTTAAGCTAAGACTATATGCAAAAATATACAGTAACGTGTTTCCTTTCTTTCTCATTCCTATGGTATTTAAAAAGAAGGATCAAGACTAGCTTTAGTTTTTGGAATTCGTGTGACTTTCAATTTTGAAGAAAAACAAAATCGTGACCTAACCTGCTACGAATCAGTGTTTGAGTGTCAGTGAAGAAGATACAAAATACTTTAGTTTTCCTCTCTGTTTTTAATCTGATTTCGAGAGGAAAAATCATAACAAAATTTGGTTGTAAGCCGAGGTTTGAAGCTGGTTTGAATCATCGTCGAGGCTTGTAGTCTGAGGTTTTCGGGAAGATTCGCGGTTCCGTCAAGGTTGTCGCTGTCCAAATTTTTCGGTGTTAAGCATTTTCAAATTCAAAATTACTTTGTTTTGAGGTTTATTTCTCCCTTCCTTCTACTGTTTTATGCCTAATGTGATATCATGCTTTTACTAATTTTTCTGTCGTTGCTCTTTGTTGTTGAATAAGTTCTTGCTTCACTCCTCTATTTTGAGAATGTCTTAATATCTATTTACTTTACTTGGTCTTGTTGTTAGTTTAATGTGTGTATGAATGAGTTTAATGGCTATGATGAATTTATTATTACTGTTACAACCCTTCATTAAGAGGTAGATGTTTGATGCTTCAAGACTAACTTTTCCTTACGTAAGAATTTAATTCACTAATTAATTAGATTGATTTTAAAACAAGTGTTAGGCTATGGAATTGGGTATCGAAAATGAAAAGAAGCTTGAGCATCAGAAATATTTTACGGTTTATATTCTTTTATTTTCAATCGCTAGAATGCTTTAGGCACACTAGTTAATCGAATCCTCGTGATTATGTGTACGTTCGCGTGACATAATTACGAATTTCAAACTTAAAACCAAGGTACACGTTCGCGTAACTTTGGCCAAACAATCTTAATAATTAATAAAGCGTGATTAATTGCGTACCCGTACGCGTGACATGATTCTTGACGCGTCGAACGAAATGAGTACATGTACGCGTGACTCATTTTAAGATAATTCCATAGTTGTGAATAATCAAGAAATTTAAAAGCAGTAAAAGGTAAATGTACATAGGTTTTAAATATTAGTAATTAAGCAATCAATTAAGCCAGGTATGATTAAAAGCGACCGTGCTAAAACCACGGAACCCGGGAATTCCTAACACCTTCTTCTGGGTTAACATAATTTCTTACCCGGTCTTCTGTGTTCGCAGACCAAAATTAGAGTCATTTTCCTCGACTTGGGACACCATAAATTATTCCAAGTGGCGACTCTGAAAATCAAATATATAATCCTATCCCCTCGGGAAAAAGGAGGTGTGACACCCCTACTTGCTCGTTCTTCAGGACTGGGTTCGGAGAGGTAATGCTAGGGATGTTGACTATTGGTGATGACAGAGTGCTGAGAATGTATGGCCGGATATGTGTGCCTAATGTAGACGGGCTTCGAGAGTTGATTCTTGAGGAGGCCCACAGCTCGCGCTATTCTATCAATCCGGGTGCTGCGAAGATGTCCCAGGATTTGAGGCAGCACTATTGGTGGAGGCGGATGAAGAAGGATATAGTTGGGTTTGTAGCTCGGTGTCTCAACTGTCAGCAGGTTAAGTTTGAGCATCAGAGACTGGGTGGCTTGCTTAAGAGATTAGACATTCCGAAGTGGAAGTGGGAACGGACCACCATAGACTTTGTAGTTGGGCTCCCACGGACTTCAAGGAAGTTCAATGCTATTTGGGTTATTGTGGATCGACTAACCAAGTCCGCGCACTTCATTCCAGTTGGTACTACTTACTCTTCAGAGCGGTTGGCTGAAATTTACATCCGAGAGATTGTTCGCCTGCATGGTGTCCCGGTTTCCATCATTTCAGATAGGGGTACTCAATTCACATCGCAGTTATGGAGGGCCGTGCAGCGAGAGTTAGGTACTCAAGTTAAGTTGAGCACAAATTCTTACCCTCAGACGGACGAGCAGTCCGAGCGTACTACTAAGATATTGGAGGACATATTGCGTGCTTATGTCATTGACTTTAGGGGTTCATGGGACCAGTTTCTGCCACTCGCAGAGTTTGCATATAACAACAGTTATCAGTCGAGTATTCAGATGGCTCCGTACAAGGCTTTATATGGGAGGAAGTGTAGATATCCGGTTGGATGGTTTGAGTCGGGTGAGGCTAGGCTCTTAGGTACAGACTTGGTTCAGGACGTATTAGATAAGGTGAAATTGATTTAGGAGTGGCTTCGCACGGCGCAGTCTAGGCAGAAGAGCTACGCGGATAGGAAGGTCCGTGATGTGTCTTTTATTGTTGGGGAGAAGGTTTTGCTGAAGGTATCACCCATGAAAGGTGTTATGTGGTTTGGGAAGAGGGGCAAGTTGAGCCCCCGGTTTATTGGGCCTTTTGAGGTGCTTCAGAGGATAGGGGAGGTGGCTTATAAGCTTGCCTTGCCACCAAGCTTGTCGAGTGTGCATCCAGTGTTTCATGTTTCCATGCTCCGGAAGTATATTTGAGATCCGTCCCATGTTTTGGATTTCAGCACGGTTCAGTTGGAGGGTTATATGACTTATGATGTGGAGCCGGTGGCTATTTTGGATCGGCAGGTCCGAAGGTTGAGGTCAAAGGATATAGCTTCAGTGAAGGTGCAATGGAGAGGTTAGCCTGTGGAGGAGGCCACCTGGGAGACTGAGCGGGAGATGCGGAGCAGATATCCACGCCTATTTGAGACTCCAGGTATGTTTCTAGACCCGTTCGAGGACGAACGGATGTTTAAGAGGGGGAGGATGTAACGACCCGACCGGTCGTTTCGAGAGTTATAACCCCGTTTTCCCTATTTCTACTTATTTTTGTGTTATTCAACTATATTATGTTATATCGGGTTAGTTGGTTCAGGACCAGAGTGGTTTTAGAGTGAATTGAGACACTTAGTCTCTTAAGTAGAAACTTAAGTTGTAAAAGTCAACTGAATATTGACCTATGTGTAAATGATCTCGGATTTGAACTCTGATGGTTTTTTTAGTTCCGTTAGGTGATATTGGACTTAGGAGTGCGTCCGGAATGAAATTTGGTGGTTCGTGGTAGAATTAGGCTTGAATTAGCGAAGTTAGAAATTTGGCGATTTTGGTCGGCAGTGAAAAATTTGATATCGGGGTCGGAACGGAATTTCCGAAGTTGGAATAGGGTCGTAGTGTCATTCGTGACGTGTGTGCAAAATTTGAGGTCATTCGGACGTGGTTTGGTTGGTTTCGGCATCGATTGTCGAATTTGGAAATTTAGAAATTCGTAGGCTTGAATCCGAGGGTAATTTGGTGTTTGGATGTTGTTTTGAGTGATTCTAAGGTTCGACTAAGTTTGTATGTTGATATATGACTTATTTGTATTTTTGGTCGAGGTCCCAAGGGCCTCGGGGTGATTCCGGGAGGTTAACGGATTTGTCAAAGTTGGAATTAGCAGTTGGAGCTGCTGCTTCTGCTATTTCCGCACCTGCGGAAGGAAGAGTCACAGGTGCGAGGCCGCTGGTGCGCATGGGGAGTGCGGAAGTGCGGGCAACGCTGGTCTAGGCAGGATGTGCATGTGCGAGTTGGAGGTCGCATCTGCGAGCCCGCAGGTGCGAAACCTGGGGCGCAGATGCAGAAAAGGGAAATGTTGGGCAGGCTTCGCAGAAGCAGAGGAAACGTGCAGGTGCAACGGGTTTGCCGCAGATGCATAGTCTGGGCACGTATGTGAGTTGCACAGGTGCGGCTCCTTGGACCGCAGGTGCGATCGCGCGGGTACGAGTAAATGGCCGCAGGTGCGAGAAGCCTCGGCAGAGGGTACATATTGCACACTTTGCGAATTTTGGTGCATTCTTCATCATTTCTATTCGGTTTTGGAGCTTTTGGGAGAGATTTGAAGAGGGAATCAAGGGTGTTTAATTGTGGTAAGTTACTTGAGCCCTAATACTTGTATATATGGTGATTTTTCGTTGTTTAATCATTGTAATTAGTGAAAATGATGGGTTAGGGCTTGGGATTTTTGGAGAAGTAATTTAAGGATTTGAAGGACCAAACGATGTCGGATTTTGATGAATTTGGTATGGTTAGACTCGTGAGTGAATGAGCTTTCTAGTTTTGTGAATTTTGTCCGATTTCGAGACGTGGGCCTGGGAGCCGAGTTTGAGCAAATTTCGGGTTTTGGTCTAATTTTGAAGGTTTTCTTGTGGAATTTATTCTATTAGTGTATATTGATGGTATTGTACTGATTGTGAATAGATTTGGAGCATTTGGTGGACGAGTCCAGAGGCAAGAGCATTGCGGGGTAGAGATTTATCCGGTTTAAGGTAAGTAACGATTGTAAATCAAGTCTTGAGGGTACGAAACACCGTATTTTGTATCATTCTACTATTTTTAGTGACGCATATGCTAGGTAACAAGCGTGTGGGCGTGCACTGTTGGGAATTGTGACTTAGTCCATCCCATAGCAACTGTAAAGTTGCATACTTTGTTGAAAGAATTTCTGTAAATTGGGTTGAATGCCATATTTGGGCCTTTGCCAGTGCTGTTTGGACCCTTAGGGGATGTTTCTTACTATCCTCTCATTGTTTCCGATTAAAAATCTATACTCAGTCATGTTTATACTTGGTTACCGTATAACTCAGTTTTATGACTCTATTTTGATGCATATAAACGTTTTGGGTCGAATGCCCTATTTTACTGAAATGCCCGAGTGGCTTGAGAGGTTTATGACTGAGTGAGGCCGAGGGCCTGATTGTGAGGATGGGTGTGGATCGGGGCTTCCCGCCTGCAACATACTTTATTATTATAGCACGTGAGTTGTCCGTGCAGCACGTGAGTTGTCCGTGCAGATTATAGCGCTTGGGCTGAAGGAGCTCCTCCGGAGTCTATACATATCCCCAGTGAGTGCAAGTACCTACTGAGTGCGAGTGCCGAGTGCTGAGTGACTGGGAGGCATGAGTGATTGTGAGGTATGCCCGAGTGGCAAGGGTGATTGTGAGGTATGCCCTAGTGGCACGAGTGACTGTGAGGTTTGCCCGAGAGGCTGTATATGAGTGATGTTTTGCCCGAGGGCTATTTATGATTTCATCATTTTTGCTCACCTTTGCATTTTTCCTCTGTCTGAAAAATATCTTTAAATGATTTTTACTGGAACTGGGTTAAACGAGATGTTTTGATTCAAACCATGATTTTAGAAGCATGTGGTATTTTACTGAGATTTCCCGATATGAATGTTATATGCTTTATTGCTCGTCACTACTGCTCAGTCTTTATTTATTGTTGTTACTTGCTGAGTTGGCATACTAACGTTACTCCCTGCACCTTGTGTGCAGATTCAGGTGTAGCTGGACATGGTAGTGATTATTGATTGTTCTGGTTGTAGATTTTCTTGGAGATAGCAAGGTAGCTGTTTGGCGATCGCAACCCCTGCTCTTCTCCTTCTTATCTTCCTCTAGTTGTATTTAGCTATTTTCCAGGCTGAGTTAGCCCTAATATTATTAGACTGATTGTAGTAGATGCTCATGACTAGCGACACCCCGATGTCGGGCTTTTTCTTCCGCACTTTTATTTTGATTTGAACTCCTTTACGAAGGTTTTTATATTAAATAACATTGAAATTATCTTTGAAATGAAAATATCAGTTTGTTTTGGAAATGAGTCGGCTTGCCTAGTTCCACGATAGGCGCCATCACGACAGGGGTTAGTTTGGGCCGTGACAGATTGGTATCAGAGCCTAGGTTACATAGGTCTCACGAGTCATGAGCGGGTTTAGTAAAGTCTTGCAGATCGGTACGGAGACGTCTGTACTTATCTTCGAGAGGTTGCTGAACCTTTAGGAAAAATTTCCACATTCTTGAATTCTTATCGTGCGAATCTGTTGATTCTAGTAAATAAACATCTGTTGTTTCATTCTCTCACAGATGGTGAGGACTCGTACTACCGCTTAGGAGGGACATCCACCTGTACCACCAGCCAGGGCCGCGAGAGGCCAAGGCCGCCTTAGAGGCCATGGTAGGGGCAGAGGTGCAGCCGGTACAACAGCTGGGGCAGTACCTGCAGATCTACCAGTTGTCCCAGATCAGGACCAGGTTCCAGTTGTTGATGCACCAACTCAGGCACCACCTGTGCCTATTGTGATTCCAGGCCTTCAGGAGGCCCTAGCTCAGATTCTGACAGCATCTACCGGCCTTGCTCAGGTGGTCTCTATTTCGACGGTCGCAACTACTTCTCAGGCCAGGGGAGGCACTCATACTCCCGTCGCTCGCACACCCGAGCAGGTTATTCAGGGACTTCAGACTTCGGAGGCACCACCAGCCCAGTCGGTTGCAGTTGTTCAGGATTATGTGGTTCCTGCTATGCCTGAGGATGATCAGCATAGGTTGGAGAGGTTTGGGAGACTCCAGCCACCACCTTTCAGTGGCACAGAGAGAGAGGATGCTCAGGACTTTTTGGACAAGTGTCAGAGAATACTCCATAATGCTGGTATTCTGGAGACTTTTGGGGTCTCATTCACTACCTTTCAGTTTTCTGGTGCTGCACTCAGATGATGGGAGACTTACGAGAGGCATAGGCCTGTTGGCGCAGCACCCCTTACTTATCAGTAGTTCTCCGTGGTCTTTTTGGAGAAGTTCGTGCCTCGATCCCGCAGAGAGGAGCTGCGTAGACAGTTTGAGCGGCTTCGCTAGGGTGATATATCTGTGACACAGTATGAGATGCGGTTCTCCGAGTTGGCCCGTTATGCGATCTGGTTGGTTCCCACGGACAGGGAGAGGATCATGAGGTTTATTGATGGTCTCACTTATCAGTTACAGTTTCTCATAACCAGAGAGAGGGTTTCGGGTGTTACTTTTGATGAGGTTGTCAACATTGCTCGATAGATTGAGATGGTTCACGGTCAGGAGAGGGTTGAGAGGGAGGCCAAGAGGCCTTGTGATCAGGGTGGATTCAGCGGTGCTCCTTTTGGGGGTCAGTTCCAGCACGGTAGAGGTCGTTATTTCAGACAGGCTCAGTCAGCTCGGCCATTTCACCGTGGTGCATTATCTGTCCATGGTTCTCACAGTTCTCATCAGGGCCACTCATCACTTAGTGCCCTTCCAGCTCAGAGTTCGTCCCGTGCTCCACATGTTCAGGGCTCTTCCATGCCAGGTTCTTCTACCAGTTATCCTGGTGCTAGGGGTTCCCTTTAGTTTCCGCCGCCAGCACTAGGGAGTTGTTTTGAGTGTGGGGAACTTGGGCATATGTAGAGGCAGTGTCCTCGTAGTCATGGAGGTCTATCTCAGCACAGGAGTCAGCCTCCGACTACAGCACCAGTTACCTCACAACCCACCCAGTCAGCTCGGGGTGGAGGTCAATCAGCTAGGGGTTAGTTTGGGTCGTGACAATGACCGACGCTTAGGAGAAAGTGCCCTAAGTAAGCATCCTCGGTATTTTATAGAAAATCGGACAGAGTTTCCCCTAAACTACCCAAAAGTTTTCCTGTCTTATAAAAATAACAATCAACCAATATTCACCTAAATCAGTCACGACCTTCTTCAACTAACCAAAAATAAGTTTTCACCAACATTATCAACCTTACCAACACAATAATATTAAACTCATCTAAAAATACAGAAAGAATGTGCAACACTAGTAACTACTCTATTATAACGAATGAATCCTTATAAAACTAATAAAAATGACTGTAATGACTGTAGGAGTTCAAAAGAAAAGACAACAACAATAAATAAAGTCTTCGCCCACGTGAACAAGTGTAGGGCTCACCAGGAACTATCAACTCGTGTACTCTAATTAATAAAATCCCCACATCGTGCCAATATAAAGCGAGAAACTTTTAGTTCAAGTGCATCTTAAGTGCCAAGGGAGTTTGCTCCCAACAGACGGAGGGTATCCACCGTGAAGAAGAAATCACATAATGGGAGTTCTGTACTTGACAAGGCACTAAAGAAAAGTGGAAGGTATATTAGTGATATCAATGCCAAAGCAAAGAAATGTTATGCATGATCTTCCTTTTTCATCCTCAAGTTGCATGTGTTGTACTTGGCATTTTCAGGGATTGGGAGGCCCCCTTTCAGCTATTCAAACACTTTATACCATTCGGTACCCCTTTTTTTGCGCCTATGCTAATTTTCTTGACCTCCCCTCTTTTGGAATCAAGTTAGGGTCATTAAAAAGAAAAGGAAAAAAAAGTTCATGTCTCCATAGGTTTGTTTTAGAACGTTCATCCCAAAAGAAATTTCAAAGAGAAAAAAGAGAGATAAAGGAAAACAAAAGAAAGAAAAAAAAAAGGGAAAAAATATATAGCAACAAGAAGAAAGTATCCTTTTGAACTACGTTCGACCTGATTCGTGTCACCACAAGATACGTAGGCAGCCTTACGGTTCGATTACACCAAATAAAATGTTTCATAACCCACGAAGTCAAGAGTGAGGCAATTTTTCTTAGAAATTCCATCTCAAAAAAAGGGAAGAAAAAGAAAAAGAATCAAACTCTCTTGTTTTAGAAATTGGGGCAAAGTTTTAAAATGGATTCCAAAAGTTGTAAATAAATTAACCCTGTTGTTTTAATTATTTTGAGCCTTCATGATATCTTTTCTTTCTAACCTTGTCCAAAAGCCATATTATAGTCCAAAAAAGACCTCCTAGATACTCTTTGAGAGTGTCGAGCTAGACATGCCAGGAGCATATGATGTTTGTACTATGGTCAATGCCTTACCATCTGCAGAATCAGAGAAATAAGAGGAAAAGAACAAGACAAAAGCGTCTTATTGGTGAAAACCCTCACGGGCACCGTAAGGCGACGATGAGTTGAGAGAAAGAGCAAAATGAGATAGGCTTGATGGTGAAAACCTTTCGGGCACTACAAGTCGAATAAGGATCGTGAAACAAATAGGATAATCGGAGCATTGAAGCCCAGTTTCACGGCTTAGAGATATAACAAGAGTTAAACATTAGACTTTCTTGACATGTCATGGTCATTAGAGTTGGTATCCACATCTGATAAGTTTCGACTTTATAATTTTCTTATTAGATATCATCTCTTTCCATTGTCCCTTACTCTGTTCCTTTTGCTTTGTTCAAAGTCCTCGTTTTGTGCCTGTTTGGTTAGAACAAGTGAGAAATGACTTCAAAATTTGCTACTGGCTTGCCAATTGCACAAAACGGAGTCTGGCTAGTACATCAAAGTGGCATAAGTCAGGAAGAGCAGTATGCGCACCGAGTTGGCAAAAATTGACGTACTTTGGGATTCATGTAAAATGCAAAGGTTCGATAAATGTCAATGCAAGAGATACAAGGTATTGATTTTGAACGGATCATAGGTATTTTCTGTGGCAAGGTTTGACAGATAAAGTGGTTACCCAATAACAATCAAGGTCTTCCAAGTTGAAATCAAAGTTATGATGGAAAATGTAGGAACAATGGCCCTCAAGATCAAGGCCACAAACCAACGACCATGTTTTAAACTCACAAGTTTTCTTTGTTTGAAACAGGGACGAAGACTATGTCCAAATCAAAGCTTGGAAGCTTGAAACTTTTGGGTGTCGTGCCCAGATTTTGTTAGCACAAAGTCTGTTTGAGAAGGTTTTTACCTTTTAGACATCTTCCATAGTTGAAAAGAACCATACCTTCTAGGCAGTCTCCCTAGTCTGAAGAGTCTTTAGCTTTCTTTAAGTTCAGGATCCCGCCTGGAAAATAGGATCAATTTCTAGTTTTCTAAGTTGTTAATCTTTAGCATTCCTTTAGTTCAGGGGTCCCGCCTGGAGAATAGGGTCAAATTTTAGTTTCCTTAAATTGTTAATCTTTAGCATTCCTTTAGTTCAGGGGTCCCGCCTGGAGAATCGGGTCAGTTTTTAGTTTCCTCCAGTTGTTAGTCTTTAGTTTTCTTAAGTTCAGGGGTCCCGCCTAAAGAATATGGTCAATTGTTAGTTTCCTTAAGTTTTAATCTCTAGTTTTTCTTTAGTTTAGGAGTCCCGCATGGAGAATAAGGTCAATTTTTAGCTTAGTCAAGCTCAATTTATAGTTTTCCTCAAGCTCAATTTCACTTATAGGAGACGCACTTCCTAGTTTGGGTAGTTTGAGTTATTTAGTTTCTAGGAGATGCACTTCCTAGTTCAAGTTTTACCCCTAGGAGACGCACTTCCTAGTCTGGGTCTTTCAGGTCATTCTTTTAGGAGATGCACTTCCTAAATTGAGATTTCACTTCTAGGAGACGCTCTTCCTAGTTTGGGTAGTTTGAGTTCATCCTTAGGAGACACACTTCCTAGTTTCGATCATTCAAGTTTCAACCCTAGGAGACGCACTTCCTAGTTTGGGTCGTTTGAGTTCATCCTTAGGAGACACACTTCCTAATCTGGGTCTTTCAGGTCATTCTTTTAGGAGACACACTTCCTAAATTGAGATTTCACTTCTAGGAGACGCACTTCCTAGTTTGGGTAGTTTGAGTTATTCAGTTTCTAGGAGATGCACTTCATAGTTCAAGTTTCACCCCTAGGAGACGCACTTCCTAGTCCGGGTCTTTCAGGTCATTCTTATAGGAGACACACTTCCTAAATTGACATTTCACTTCTAGGAGACGCACTTCCTAGTTTGGGTAGTTTGAGTTCATCCTTAGGAGTCGCACTTCTTAGTTCGGATCATTCAGGTTTCACCTCTAGGAGACGGACTTCCTAGTTTGGGTCATTCAAGTTTTATTTTTAGCAGACGCATTTGCTTAGTCAAATTGTTTTTGGTTTTACTCACAGGAAACGCACATCCTAGTCAAGTCTCTAGTTTTAGTCTCATCATTGCATCCTTCATCGATAGCATAGGTGATTTATAGCTTTGCTAATAACTCATAAATCTTCCTAGTGCAAACTGGGGCAGAAAATTTTGTTTGTTTTGTTTGTTATGATTGCAGGCACCCACCTGGAGAACGAGGGTCAATATTTCAGAAATTGGTTTTAAGTTCATATCAGAGAAGCATCAGGAGCCCGCCTGAAGAACAGGGTCAACTTTCAATTTTCAAGTTCAAGTTAGAGAGGCATCAGGAGCCCGCCTGAAGAACAGGGTCAACTTTCAGTTTACAATTTCAAGTTAGAGAGGCATCAGGAGCCCACTTGAAGAATATGGTCAACTTTCAATTTTCAAGTTCAAGAAGCATCAGGAGTCCGCCTGAAGAACAGGGTAAACGTTCAGTTTTCAAGTTCAAGTTAGAGAGGCATCAGGATCCCGCCTGAAGAACAGGGTCAACTTTCAGTTTATAAGTTCAAGTTAGAGAGGCATCACGAGCCCACCTGAAGAACAAGTCAGCTTGTCAAGTTTCAAGTTCAAGTCAGAGGCAGCAGAATCCCTCCTGAAGAATAGGGTTAACCTCCAATTTTTCAATTCAAATCAAAAGTAGCACGAGCCGCCTGAAGAACAAGGTTTGCAAGCTCAAGTCTACTGCAAGTTCAAGTTTATTTCAAGTGCAAGTAGCAGGGTGCCCGCCTGAAGAATACGGTCAACTTCCAGTTTTTTTTAAATTCAAATCAGCAGGATGCCCACCTGAAGAATAGGGTGAATTTTCAGTTTCATGTTGAAAGATCAAGTGGATAATCAAGGAAGATTCAAGACAAGAAGTAGATAGGATCTTGTATTTTTCTTTTATTATTGCTGTAATTTGTGCTTTCAGTTCATGATGTGATGGCATGAACCGCGAACCGGAACCTCAACGGCACCTCAATCGGCTCTCCACCTCGGTATACTCCGTCACTCTTCCTACCTCTGAACTACACGTGGCCTGATTCCTTTATAGCCAAGGATATGTAGGCAACTCAGATACCAGGGCTCGGTCACAGTCTTTTGTCCATCTTTGTTTTCTTTTGAATAAGTGTCGGGTCAGAAATCAATTACGTCGCTTACTTGTTTCTTTGCTCAAAAACACTTCGTGTTTCCAAGCAAAGAGGGCCAGCTATAAGCACGTAGTTTTTGACCCTTCACGTTTTGGAGCTATTTTTAGTGTTAAAAATATTTATTTAACTTAACTTTAATTTTTATGGAGTTTTAAGTCAGTTTTTACTTCAAATTACAATTTTAAAAAAACACAAAAATATTTTCACTTTTAGTTTAAGGTCAATTAGTATATTTATGTTTATAGTATTTTAATTTTACCATGACTTTAGCCTATTTTCTCTACTTTTTGTTTATTATAACATTTAAAAACAAATACCAAAAAATGTTTTTTTATTTTTATATTTAGATCACTTTAGTAGTTTATTCTTATTAATTAGTATATTTTGGTAGTATTTTTATTTTTATTCAATGAGAAAGAATTAAGTTTGGGCCAATTGGGAGCTCATTTTCGGATTTTAGTGGCCCAGCAAGACAAAGGCCCAATCTTCCCAATCACTTTTAGCCCAAACCCTTTTCTTATCCATAAAAGTCCTCCCTTAATCATAGTCATCGATCTATTTTTATCCAATGGCCAAGGTTCTTTCTCCAAACCATATAAAACCCATATTTTCACAAAACCTAACTTGGTTCAGGACGCATTAGATAATGTGAAATTGATTTAGGAGCGGCTTCGCACGACGCAATCTAGGCAGAAGAGCTACGCGGATAGGAAGGTCCGTGATGTGTCTTTTATTGTTGGGGAGAAGGTTTTGCTGAAGGTATCACCCATGAAGGGTGTTATGAGGTTTGGGAAGAGGGGCAAGTTGAGCCCCCGGTTTATTGGGCCTTTTGAGGTGCTTCAGAGGATAGGGGAGGTGGCTTATAAGCTTGCCTTGCCACCCAGCTTGTCGAGTGAGCATCCAATGTTTCATGTTTCTATGCTCCGGAAGTATATTTGAGATCCGTCCCATGTTTTTGAATTCAGCACGGTTCAGTTGGAGGGTGATATGACTTATGATGTGGAGCCGGTGGATATTTTGGATCGGCAGGTCCGAAGGTTGAGGTCAAAGGATATAGCTTCAGTGAAGGTGCAATGGAGAGGTTAGCCTGTGGAGGAGGCCACCTGGGAGACTGAGCGGGAGATGCAGAGAAGATATCCACGCCTAAGAGGGGGAGGATATAACGACCCGGCCGGTCATTTCGAGAGTTATAGACCCGGCCGGAGTGGTTTCAAGGTGAATTGAGACACTTAGTCTCTTAAGTAGAAACTTAAGTTGGAAAAGTCAACTGAATGTTGACCTATGTGTAAATGATCTCGGATTTGAATTCTGAAATTTGGAGGTTCGTGGTAGAATTAGGCTTGAATTGGCGAAGTTGGAAATTTGGCGATTTTGGTCGGCAGTGGAAAATTTGATATCGGGGTTGGAACAGAATTTTCGAAGTTGGAATAGGTTCGTATTGTCATTCGTGACGTGTGTGCAAAATTTGAGGTCATTCGAACGTGGTTTGTTTGGTTTCGGCATCGATTGTCGAATTTGGAAATTTAGAAGTTCTCAGGCTTGAATTCGAGGGTAATTTGATGTTTGGATGTTGTTTTGAGTGATTCGAAGGTTCGACTAAGTTTGTACGTTGATATATGACTTGTTTGTATTTTTGGTCGAGGTCCTGAGGGCCTCGGGGTTATTCCGGGTGGTTAACAGATTTGTCAAAGTTAGAATTTGCAGCTGGAGCTGCTGCTTCTGCTATTTCCGCACCTGCGGAAGGAAGAGTCGAAGGTGCGCGGCTGCTGGTGCGCGTGGGGAGTGCACAGGTGCGAGCAATGCTGGGCTAGGAAGGATGCGTAGGTGTGAGTTGGAGGTCACAGCTGCGAGCCCGCAGGTGCGAAACCTGGGGCGCAGATGCGGAAAAGGGAAATGCTGGGCAGGCTTCGTAGAAGCGGAGGAAACGCGTAGGTGCGCCTTCGCAGGTGCGACGAGTTTTCCGCAGATGCGAAGTCTGGGCGCGTAAGTGAGTTGCGCAAGTGCGGCTCTTTGGACCGCAGGTGCAGTCACGCGGGTGTGAGTAAATGGCCGCAGGTGCGAGAAGCCTCGGCAGAGGGTACATATTGCACACTTTGCGAATTTTGGTGTATTCTTCACCATTTCTATTCGGTTTTGGAGCTTTTGGGAGAGATTTGAAGAGGGAATCAAGGGGGTTTCATTGAGGTAAGTTACTTGAGCCCTAATACTTGTATATATGGTGATTTTCCGTTGTTTAATCATTGTATTTAGTGAAAATGATGGGTTAGGGCTTGGGATTTTTGGAGCAGTAATTTAAGAATTTGAAGGACCAAACGATGTTGGATTTTGATGAATTTAGTATGGTTAGACTCGTGAGTGAATGAGCTTTCTAGTTTTGTGAATTTTGTCGGATTACGAGACGTGGGCTCGGGGGCCGAGTTTGAGCCAATTTCGGGTTTTGGTCTAATTTTGAAGCTTTTCTTGTGGAATTTATTCTATTAGCGTATATTGATGGTATTGTACTGATTGTGAATAGATTTGGAGTATTTGGTGGCCGAGTCCAGAGGCAAGAGCATTGCGGGGTAGAGATTTATCCAGTTTAAGGTAAGTAACGATTGTAAATCTAGTCCTGAGGGTACGAAACACCGGATTTTGTATCATTCTACTATTTTTAGTGACGCACATGCTAGGTGAAAGGCGTGCGGGCGTGCACTGTTGGGAATTGTGACTTGGTCCATACCATAGCAACTGGGCTGAATGCCATGTTTGGGCCTTGCGCCAGTGCTGTTTGGACCCTTAGGGGCTGTTTCTTACTATCCTCTCATTGTTTTCGATTGAAAATCTATACTCAGTCATGTTTATACTTGGTTACCACATAACTCAGTTTTATGATTCTATTTTGATGCATAAAAATGTTTTGTGCCGAATGCCCTATTTTACTGAAATGCCCGAGTGGCTTGAGAGGTTTATAACTGAGTGAGGCCGAGTGCCTGATTGTGAGGATGAGTGTGGATCGGGGCTTCCCGCCTGCAGCATACTTTATTATTATAGCACGTGAGTTGTCCGTGCAGCACATGAGTTGTCCATGCAGCACGTGAGTTGTCCGTGCAGATTATAGCGCTTGGGCTGAAGGAGCCCCTCCAGAGTCTGTACACACCCCAGTGAGCGCAGGTACCTACTGAGTGCGAGTGCCGAGAGCTGAGTGACTGGGAGATATGAGTGATTGTGAGGTATGTCCGAGTGGCAAGAGTGATTGTGAGGTATGCCCTAGTGGTACGAGTGACTGTGAGGTTTGCCCGAGAGGCTATCCAACAATTTTCCAATTTAATACTTAAGGGCATTTACAAATTTCAACCGATATAATTTGTACATATAAACCAAGTACGTACTCTTCACCTCGCGTACATAGTTTTCAATTACACAATTTTCACATGAGACTCAATGCATAAGGGGTAATTCCCCCACATAAGGTTAGGCAAGATACTTACCTTTTTGAAGTTAGGCCGATATTCCAAAATAGCTTTCTCACGTGAATTGACCTCCGGACGGCTCCAATCTTTCTTGTGTTTCCTTACATTACTATGGGGTTCTGAAAATCCTAGCAACTTCAATCCATTTAGAAACATAACAAAAGTGAACCATAATTAGGAAGATATTCATGGCTTTAGCTCATTTGAGCATTTTATCAAATACTAGATGTGCAAATTTGGTTACAAGGTTCTTCTACAAGATTTCCTTCACTCCACAAACCAATCCTTAATTATTTGAGCTCAACAATCTTCCCACAAATCTTAGTGGTACAAGCATATAAGCATAATATACTTACACGCAAGAATCATACTCCCAATCATCCATCTTTTACCCCAAACTCGAAATTGAAGACTAGAGGTTTGAATCTTACCTCTTGAGTGAAGATCTTCTGAGATTTCCTTGTTGGATTTCAAGGCTTGAACAAGATCTTAGGAGTGCTAAATCTGGTACTATTAACCGCGAATCATTATGTGCAGGTCGTGGAGACAACAATTCGACCATGTTTGGTTGAACTCAGTGAGGATCCAGATGTTGATGTTAGGTTTTTCGCCAACCAAGCCCTACAAGCAACCAAGTGATGATATCTAGTTAAAGGCAATTGAATAGTTCAAGTAGTTTTCTCCTTGTCCATTGTCAATTGTGAACAAAGATGTCCAAGAGCTTTTGTCGTCTTTAGATATCAAATCATTCTTGTCAAGCATTTCTGGACATTGACTAAGAAAGTTACTACTATAAAATATGACAGCATTTTCCCATCGGTGAAAAAAATACTTCATCTACTTCCTCTCTCTAGAACACTCTCACTTCTCTCTAAAATCATCAGATATTTATCCCAAAATAAGCCCCAAAGCCTATTTATCAAAATGGGGTCGGGTTATGAAAATAGAAAAATTAACCCTCCGAACTCAGGTATGCGGTCACACAATGGACCGCACAATGGGTATGCGGGTCGTACAATGGACCGCAAAACTGATGCCCAGAACTGGGCTGCACTGGTCAGGTCTACGACCATTTTGCGGTCTGCAGACCACTTTTGTGGTTCGCATAATGATTCTGCGGTCACACATCGTCCCTATGAGGTATATCCGCAATTAAGTATATTAAATTATGATTATTAAAAAATAAATTAAAATTATAAATAAAACATTTTTACCTATTTGTTTTTATGAACTTTAGAAAAGAAGGTAATAAGGGTATAAATTATTTAGAAAAGAGGGTAATTGTTATGAATATATTATATTATGGATGTTCATTTAGTACTCCGTTATATAGAAGCTTCCTAGAGAAACTTATCCATATGGGACTCCACCGTAAATATGTTTATCTATTTAGTACTCTATTGGAAATAAGCCTCCTGAAGAAGCTTATCCTTTCGGTACTCCGTTATGGATAAATATTACCCCCGGTAGAAGATTATCTATATCTGGTATAATGAGCTTATTCTTTCGGTACTCCGTTATGGATAAATATTATCCCCGATAGAAGATTATCTATATCTGATACAATAGTAGTTTACAAGCAGCTTGCAGTAGCAGCTTCCTTTCTTCTATAAATATAGGAGTTTTCAATTCATTATGTACATCAGTTTGAAATTGAATAATATATCAGTTTCTCTCTATACTTGTCTTTACTTTACAGTCTTTATTTTTATAATACGTTATCAGCACGGGACTCTGCCATCTCAAGCAAATACTTTGAAGGTATCATAGGTGCGAACTTTCTTTTCTAAATAATGTCAAATCTTTCTAAACTTGAAATTGTAGCCCTGGATATATCAGGCAAAAGCTACATGTCTTAGGTGCTTGATGCTGAAATTCATCTTGATGCGATGGGTCTGGCAGGCACCATAAAGGATAAAAATCAAATATCAAATGAAGATCGTTCCAAAACAATGATATTCCTATGCCATCACCTTGATGAAGGCTTGAAAATGGCATATCTCACTGTTAAAAATCCAGTCATACTGTGAAATAATTTAAAAGATAGATATGACCACCTGAAGATGGTCGTTCTTCCACAGGTACGTTATGATTGGACTCATCTAAGGCTACAATATTTTAAATCTATCCGTAAGTATAATTCTGCTATGTTCAGAATTATTTCCCAATTAAAATTATGTGGTGAAAATATTACTGATCATGATATGTTGGAGAAAACTTTCACCATATTTCATGCCTCCAATATGCTCGTGCAGCAGCAATATCAAGAGATGGGATTCAAAAAATATTCTGAACTTATCTCACATCTTCTTATAGCCGAGCAACATAATAGGCTATTAATGAAAAACCATGAAAGCTAGCCTACTGGTTCTTATCCATTCCCTGAAGTGAATGAGACAAACTTCCACCAAGCTAAGCGGGGAAGAGGTCGTGGCCCCAGTCGTTGTCATGGCCGTGGTCGGGGAAGAAACTCTAATCATGGTAATAATAATGCACCAAAGAACCTTACTCACCACCAGCAGTGGAAAAGGAAGGAACAAAAGCATGAAGCGGTGCAAGCAACATAGGCAGAAAATACATGTTATAGATGTGGAGGAAAAGGGCACTGGTCGTGTACTTGTCGTACGCCAAAGCACCTGGTTGAGCTTTATCAAGCCTCCGTGAAGAAGGCAGAGAAAAATGCTGAAGCAAATTTTATTTCTGAAGATAATTTTGACTTCATACATTTGGATGTAGCTGATTACTTTGCACTCCCGGAAGGAGAAACAAGTCATGTGATCAGTGATCAATCAATAGAAATGTAAATATTTTAATTTTTGTTGATTGTAGTAGATAGTATGGTTATGTAATTGTTGTACATAAATAAAAGTTATACTTTGATAATGATATTTACTATCATATTTATTTCATTTATGTCATTCTGAAGAATATGGATAATCCTCAAATTATGTTTAGATCAAAGACCAATCATGAAGATATTTGTGTAATTGATAGTGGAACAATTCATGCCATATTCAAAGATCAGAAATACTTTTCTTAATTGCATAAGGAAAAAGAAAATGTTTCAACAATTTCTAGTAATATAAGTTTGATTGAAGGCTCCAGAAGAGCCATTATATTTCTGTTTAAGGGAACAAAACTTATTATAGACAATGCATTATTCTCCTCCTGTAATGACCCGGCCGGTCGTTTTGAGTATTACAGCCATGTTCCTCCATTTACTACTTAATTTATGCTTTACAGTCATTTTAACACTTACCGGGTTAGTTGGTACGGGCCTGGAAGGAATTCGGAGTGAAATGAGACACTTAGTCTCATAATTGAAAATTTAAGTTAGAAAAGTTGATCGGATGCGGACTTATATGTAAACGACCTCGGATTTGAATTTTGATGATTCTGATAGCTCCGTATGGTGATTTTGGACTTAGGAGCGTGTGCGAATTTTTTTTTGGAGGTCCGTAGTGGAATTAGGCTTAAAATTGCGAAAGTCAAATTTTTGGCAAGTTTGACCGGGGGGTTGACTTTTTTATATCGGGGTCTAAATCCGATTCTAAAAGTTTTAATAGGTCTGTTATGTCATTTATGACTTGTGTGCAAAATGTGAGGTCAATCGGGCGTGATTTGATAGGTTTCGGCGTCGTTTGTAGAAATTGAAAGTTTCAAAGTTCATTAGGCTTGAATCTATGTGTGATTCGTATTTTTAGTGTTGTTGGATGTGAGTTGAAGACGCGACTAAGTTCGTATGATGTTTTAGGACTTGTTGGTATATTTGGTTGGGGTCCCGAGGGGCTCGGGTGAGTTTCAGATGGTTAACCGATCAAAATTTTGGACTTGAAAAGCTGTCGGAATTTTCTGATATCTGAATCTGTTTTCCTTCTACGCGATTGCGTGAATGTGTCTGCGATCGCGTAGGCTTAGTTGGACAGTGGAGATTTTTGTTCTATGTGATCCCGTGGGAAAATCTGCGATCGTGTAGGGTTAATTGGGGACTGTTGAGTTTTTTCTACGCGATCGCGTGAAGAGGGATGTGATCGCGTAGCTCTGGGATTTTGTGACTCGCGAACGCGTGAAGAGGGCTGCGATCGCGTAGAGCTGGAATCTTGTGCTTCGCGATCGCGTGGACTAGTCCGCGATCGCGCAGGTCTGTGAAGTTATGCACCGCGATCGCGTGGAAGAGTTCGCGATCGCGTAGAGTTAATTTGGGCAGTGGAAAAATTGTGTTTCGCGATCGCGTAGAGCAAATGCCTGGCCAGAGAGTTTAAGTTCTGAAAATGGGACTTCGTACCATTTTTCATTTTTGACGGATTGGAGCTCGGGAAGAGGCGATTTTCGGGAGAGTTTCAGAGAAAACGACGGGGTAAGTATTCTTAACTCAATATTTGTTAAATTACTCGAATCCATGGTTGTTTTTATCATTTATTTGGTGAATTAAGTTGGAAAATTATGAAAACCCTCTTAGTTTAATTTGGAGATTTGAGGGTCGAGTTGATGTCGGATTTGAGTAAAATTTGTATGGTTGTACTCGTGGTTGAATGGCGTTCATATTTTGTAACTTTTATCGGGTTCCGAGATGTGGGCCCCACAGGTGAATTTTGAGCTAATTTTTAGATTTTTATGAAAAATTAGTATTTTCTTATGGAATTAATTCCAATAAATTTTATTGACTGAATAGAATTATTTGTGGCTAGATTCGAGGCGTTTGGAGGCCAATTCACGAGGCAAAGGCTTAGCGGAATAAGAATTTCACGGTTTGATGTAAGTAACAATTATAAATCTGGTCTTGAGGGTATGAAACCCCTGATTTTGTATCATGTGATTATTTTGGAGGTGATGCACATGCTAGGTGACGGGTGTGTGGGCGTGCACCGAGGGGATTATGACTTGGTCCGTCCCGTGAAACTGTAAAGTTGAATAATTTGTTGTTAGCTATATGCTCCCTATGTGTTGAAGAAATTTGATTGTAAATCATGTTAGAAATCATGCTTAGGCTATATGATAGTACTGTTGGGACCTACAGAGGTTGCGTACTTGTTGAATTATTTGCTAATTGTTGTCTTGTACTCAGTCATGATGTTACTTGCGTATCATACCTCAGTCTTTCTTGATATTTATTGATACACTATGTTATCTTTGTTTGGGCTGATCTTTGTGATTTCCGAGATCCCGAGAGACTAGAGAGGTTGAAGACTGAGTAAGGCCGAGGACCTGTCAGTGTGGTAAGGATACTATAGCACGTGAGTTGTCCGTGTAGGATATTATAACACGTGAGTTGTCCGTGCAGCACGTGAGTTGTTCGTGCAGATTATGGAGCTTGGGTTTAGGACCCCCTCCGGAGTTTGTACACCCCCAGTTAGCGCGGGTACCCATTGGGTGTGAGTGCTGAGGGTTGGGAGCTCATTGAGTGATTGTTGTCGTGAGAGGCCGTACTTGCTTTTCATTTGTTATTGCACTTAGTTTCTATCTGTCATTGTTGTGAAATTCTTTGAAAGATTTTTATATCCGGATTACATGAACTTGAACTATATAAAATTGATTTGACTTAAACTGCTTGATTTGAAAACATGTCTATTCTTGCTGGAATTACTGAAAGTGAACTATAACTGTGTAGCTCGTCGCTATCTTCAGTTCCTTATTTATTATTGTTACTTACTGAGTTGGTTGTACTCATACTACACTCTGCATTTCGTGTGCAGATTCAGGTATTCCCGGCCATAGCGGGTATTGATTTCTTTCGCACAATTGATTTTTCGAAGATTCAGAGGTAGCTGCTATGTTTCGCAGACCTTGCCTCTCCTTCCCTATCTCCTTATTTACTGCATTTGGTCTCAGGCTATTAAGGACCGTATTTTCCAAAATTGCATTCATATTAGATGCTCATATACTCAGTGACACTGGGTTTTGGGAGTGTTTATATATGTATTTGTGAGTTTTTCTTCCGCTAAATTTAGATATTATATTTTCAAACTTAAAAGATATGGTGGTTTATTGAGATCGTCGGCTTGCCTAGTATTGAGATAGGTGCCATCACGACGGGTGAGATTTTGGGTCGTGACACCTCCAAGTCCCGAAGAAACTTGTTGAGTTTTATAGATATCCGCCAAAATGGGTATCATGTTGAGACGATAGATGAAATAAATGTCTATATTTTAGAGAGATTTTAGGGTTTGTTACTTTGTGGCTAAGTCACTTTTTTCCTATAAATAGAGGGGGTTCTATTCCATTGTAATTGATCCTAAATCAATAAGAATTCTCTCTCGCTACTTTTCTCTGCAATACTATTCTTCTTCTTTTATTGTTTTATAACCACATATATATATATCTATTATATTTTAGAATTAAGCACTTGCACTCCCTATATTATGAAGGGAAAAGGTCCGAATTTGCCCCTTTACTATGGTATATAGTTTACATTTGTCCCCCGTTATACTTTTCGTTCAAATCCACCCCTATCGTTAACAAAGTTTGCACAATTTCCCTTTGCCCTAACGTCCCTCCACCGTGGCATCTGACTCCTCTAATATTTTGTCCATATCACCAGCCAAGTAAGCAGGTCCCACTAATTAAACCACCCATTTTTTTTAAAAATAAATTCTAATATTCTTCTCCCTCTCTTAACTCACAGATCCACACACTCCAAAACCTCCAAAAGATCGTTCTCGTCTTCTTCTCACTCTGTTAAATGTTCTCATCTGAAATATTCTCATCTTCTCTTCTTCTCATTTCTTGTTATTTCTTTTCTTCTCACCAAACACTCACCTAACCGGAAACCACTACTGGTCGGTGACAAATGGCTAGAAACACACTTGAAATACAGATTTAGGCCATAAAATATCAGATTCGAGTGTAGGTGACCTAAACGCCATAGCCTAAAAATGTTTGCTTCGCCGGATAACTTTTGCTTCGACAGAAAATACGGCCACCGGCCACCACTATAGCCATGAAAGATGATTAATGGTAAAAACCAAAGCCAAAGCCAAAGCAAAAATAGAGCTCTGCCTACCAACCAAGAAGGTAAAAACTCAGAAGATTATCAGTTGTGTTGTTGAGTTTTGAGCTTCAAGTGGGCTCAAAACCGGATTGATGTCGTCTTGGTTTGGATTAATTTTGAAAAAAAATTGAAAACCTATTTCGGATTTCCAAGTTCACGAATCTGAAAATTTAATGGATGTTTAGTGATTTATTGTTTAAATCTTCTATAAATTATTTGTTTGTGTTAGATTCGGAGCTTAACACTTATTTTATCAAGATTTAAGAGAAGAAAACTTGAAACCTCCATTTCTAGATAGTGAGAAAAGTTGAAGAACTCGTCAAATTCTTCGAAATCTGGAAAAGTAGTGAAACAAAAATATGAGAATCATAGTTGTTGTTGTTTTGGGAAATATGAAGTTACTTGATTTTGATTTGGGATTGTTTGGTTGTAATGGTGGTTAGAGCCTTGGAGGTGCTGGTGGCTTTGAACAGGGGTGGAAGAAAAAATGGTTGGGGAAGAGGATGGTGAGGTGGCATTTGGTCGTGTGACTAGGTAGCTGTCATGGAAGAAATGGAGTGGGTCATCTACCACGGTGTAGTTCCATTAGGGATAAGGAAAAATATTTTATGTTAATTAACAATAGGGGCAAGAATGGACAAATAGTATAACGGGTGCCAGAAGTAAATAATATAGTATAGTAGAGGGGAAATTTTAGACCTTTTTCCCTATTATGAAAGTCCTACACTTACCGTACCTATGAGGTATATCTATAATTAAGTATATTAAATTATGATAGTGAGAAAAGTTGAAGATCTCGTCAAATTCTTCGAAATCTGGAAAAGTCGTGAAACAAAAATATAAGAATCATAGTTGTTGTTGTTTTGGGAAATATGAAGTTACTTGAATTTGATTTGGGATTGTTTGGTTGTAATGGTGGTTAGAGCCTTGGAGGTGCTGGTGGCTTTGAGTGGGGGTGGAAGAAACAATGGTTAGGGAAGAGGATGGTGAGGTTGCATTTGGTCGTGTGACTAGGCAACTGACATGGAAGAAATGGAGTGGGTCAGCTGCCACGGTTTAGATCCGTTAGGGATAAGGGAAAATATTTTAACTTCATTAGCGGTAGGGGCAAGAATGGACAAATATTATAACGGGTGGCAGAAGTAAATAATATAGTATAGTAGAGGGGCAATTTTAGACCTTTTTCCCTATTATGAATGTCCTACACTTGCCGTCCCTATGAGGTATATCCACAATTAAGTATATTAAAATATGATTATTAAAAAATAAATTAAAATTATAAATAAAATGTTTTTACCTATTTGTTTTTATGAACTTTAGAAAAGAAGGTAATAAGGGTATAAATTATTTAGAAAAGAGGATAATTGTTATGAATATATTATATTATGGATGTTCATTTAGTACTCCGTTGTAAAGAAGCTTCCTGAAGAAGCTTATCCATATGGGACTCCACCCTAAATATGTTTATCTATTCAGTACTCTATTGGAAATAAGCCTCCTGAAGAAGCTTATCCTTTCGGTACTCCGTTATGGATAAATATTACCCCCGGTAAAAGATTATCTATATCTGGTACAATGAGATTATCCTTTCGGTATAAATATTACCCCCAGTAGAAGATTATCTATATTTGGTACAATAGCAGCTTACACAACAGTTTGCAGTAGCAGCTTCCTTTCTTCTATAAATAGAGGAGTTTTCAGTTCATTATGTACATCAGTTTGTTATTGAATAATATATCAGTTTCTCTCTATACTTGTCTTTACTTTACAGTCTTTATTTTATAATACGTTATCAGCACGGAACTCTACCATCTCAAGCAAATACTTTGAAAGTATTATAGGTACGAACTTTCTTTTCTAAATAATGTCAAATCTTTTTTAACTTGAATTTGTAGCCCTGGATATATTGGGCAAAAGCTACATATCTTGGGTGCTTGATGCTGAAATTCATCTTGATGCGATGGGTCTGGCAGACACCATCAAGGACAAAAATCAAGCATCAAACCAAGATCGTGCCAAAGTAATGATATTCCTACACCATCACCTTGATGAAGGCTTGGAAATGGAATATCTCACTGTTAAAGATCTAGTCATACTGTGGAATAATTTGAAAGATAAATATGACCACCTGAAGATGGTCGTTCTTTCACAAGCACGCTATGATTAGACTCATCTAAGGATACAATATTTTAAATCTATCAGTGAGTATAATTCTGTTATGTTCAGACTTATTTCTGTGGTGATAATATTACTGATCATGATATGTTGAAGAAAACTTTCACCACTTTTCACGCCTTGAATATGCTCCTGCAGTAGCAATATCGAGAGATGGGATTCAAAAAATATTCTCAACTTATCTCACATCTTCTTATAGTCGAGCAATATAATGGGATATTAATGAAAAATCATGAAAGTCAGCCTATTGGTTCTTATCCATTCCCTGAAGTGAATGAGACAAACTTCCACCAAATTAAGCATGGAAGAGGTCGTGGCCCCAGTCGTGGTCATGGCCGTGGTCGGGAAAGAAACTCTAATCATGATAATAATAATGCACCAAAGAACTTTCCTCACCACCAGCAGTGGAAAAGGAAGCAACAAAAGCATGAAACGGTGCAAGCAACAAAGGCAGAAAATGCATGTTATAGATATGGAGGAAAAGGGCACTGGTCACGTACCTGTCATACGCCAAAGCACCTGGTTGAGCTTTATCAAGCCTCCGTGAAGAATACAGAGAAAAAATTTGAAGCAAATTTTATTTCTGAAGATAATTTAGACTTCATACATTTGGATGTAGCTGATTACTTTGCACTCCCGGAAGGAGAAACAAGTCATGTGATGGTGATGAATCTGTAGAAATGTAAATATTTTAATTTTTGTTGATTGTAGTAGATAGTATGGTTATGTAATTGTTGTACATAAATAAAAGTTTTGCTTTGATAATGATGTTTACTATCATATTTATTTTGTTTATGTCATTTTGAAGAATATGGATAATCCTCAAATTATGTTTGGATCAAAGACCTATCATGAAGATATTTGTGTAATTGATAGTGGAACAATTCATGCCATATTCAAAGATCAGAAATACGTTTCTTAATTGCATAAGGAAAAAGCAAATGTTTCAACAATTTTTGGTAATATAAGATTGATTGAAGGCTCTAGAAGAGCCACTATATTTCTGTTTAAGGAAACAAAACCTATTATAGACAATGCATTATTCTCCTCTAAGTCCCGAAGAAACTTGTTGAGTTTTATAGATATCCGCCGAAATGGGTATCAAGTTGAGACGATAGATGAAATGAATGTGGAATATCTTTGTATTACAAAGAATGTTTCTGGCTAGAAGTGCATTGTAGAAAAGTTATCAACCTTATCATCTGGCTTATACTATTCAATGATTAGTACAATTGTGTAATACTCCACATTAAATAAGGGTATTTAAGTAACTAGCTTTAAAAAAAAAAATACAAAGTGGGCCTTAGCCCACAAAAACGTAAAAATTATCAGACAAGGGAAAATAAACAAAATAAAAGGGATTAGGGTCCTTAATCTTTTAGGAGTGAAATTATTGAATTAAAAATTGGGAAAACTTCAACAGAGCTTTAGAGCTCCTGCGAAACAGGAAAGCAACCAAGAGTTTTGTGCAATAGGAATTTTTCTTTTATCAAACAATCATTCTAAACATACTCAAACAATTGAAACAAAGGAGTAAGATGTTCTTATTGTTTTAGATCTCTTTCGGCTAAGGAGGGTAAGTTCTCCATAATGTTCTTGCTCTTGTTTTCTGATTTATGAACATCGAATTGGGTACTGAAAGATTAAATAACTATGAGAATTATTATGAGAAATTAATGTCTTTTTTTGGTTTTGGCTCATTGCTTAGAGTAGAAAAAAATCATATATATAAAGAAAAAAAAGAGTTTAGTAGTATTGTTTTTACTTAAATGGGTATATATATTAATTTATATCAGATTTGAGATAAATTACTATATTAAGATTTAGTTTGGTATATCATTATAATGGAAAGAAACAAGAAAATTAAGGTAGTCTTTTTATTTAGCACAATCATGGATTCCCTATGAAGATTGAAAAAGAATATATATTCTATTAGTTTATACCAAGAACTCTAATGTACAGGTTATCAATACTTGTAATGTACTACGTGAGAAAAAGATTCAAATAAAAAATATAAGAACAAATAGAGAACTATAGTTTCTATTTATTTAAGTATTAATAAATTGCTTAGCAGAGAATCAATGGTCATATTTAAGAGGAATGAAAATAGGGAAATTAATTAATGGTGAAAAGGATGGACCAATTATTTTGGTACTTCACGAAGTTAATACACAAATTGATTTTGTTACAACTAGTTAGTTGAAGAAGTGGGATGAAGTGCTCGAGGTGACGCGTTTGGTATTCCTACATGAGTACTATGAGTAGTAATCTTACCGCAATTTATGTTTTCATAACCTGCATGGTCTATATATTATTTTAAAAATAAAATGTGTTACCGAATATTTGAAATTACATGTGGGACAAGTCTTTTACTTGATATGGTACAAAATAGTTTACTTGAGAGGTTTACAGTTATTTAAAATGTTCTTCTCGTTACAAAACATGTTTTACTGTTATTTGAGATATGATTACTGTTACTGAAATGGGATTACATGATTTGATAACAATTGAAATGCCCTGTACTATTTTGAAAATACTTTCGTATGAATATTCACTGTTTACAAAGAAAAGTATAAATGGGAGGATACTTTGAAGGATCCCGTAGCTAACAGAGGGTTCGTTAGACCTGGTGCACCTTGTATTTACAGATTACCGATTACAGTTATAGTCCTTGCTAGTGGGAAGGTAGAACTAGCATACCGTTACAGTTTTCCCTCTAGTAGGGACCTACAGTTATATTTGACTCCTTTTACGAAGGGGTCCATACAGTAATACAGATTACATGATCCTTTCTTGGAAACCTCCCAAACATAAAGAATTGATATGACACAGTGCTTATCGAGTTTATTACCGAATTATTAAATTGATTTCTGTTACGGGAAACACATGATGAGAGTGATTATTGTTTATTATTTATGAAAAAGGGCATTTGTTCATGATATTTTCTGATTACTACATAATCATGTTTTCTAACTTGTCCCCGATAAAAACGATTGTGGTTAAGTGTTATTACTCACTGAGCTAGCGACTCACTCCCCGCTATTTTTTTTACAGAGACATCAGTTGGCACGAGTGAGGATTTTATTAATTAGAGTACACGAGTTGATAGTTCCTGGTGAGCCCCGCACTTGTTCACATGGGCGAAAAGTTTATTTATTGTTGTTGTCTTTTCTTTTGAACTCCTAGAGTCGCTCCATAGTCATTTTTATTAGTTTTATAAGGATTTATTCATTATAATGGAGTAGTTACTAGTATTGCACATTCTTTCTGTATTTTTTAGATGAGTTTAATAATATTGTGTTGGTAAGGTTGATAATGTTGGTGAAAACTTATTTTTGGTTAGTTGATGAAGGTCGTGACTGATTTAGGTGAATATTGGTTGGTTGTTATTTTTTTATAAGACATGAAAACTTTTGGGTAGTTTAGGGGAAACTCTGTCCGATTTTCTATAAAATACCAAGGAGGCTTACTTGGGGCACTTTCTCCTAAGTGTCGGTCATTGTCACGACCCAAACTAACGCCTAGCTGATTGACCTCCACCCCGAGCTGACTGGGTGGGTTGTGAGGTAACTGGTGCTGTAGTCGGAGGCTGACTCCTCTGCTGAGATAGACCTCCATGACGACGAGGACACTGCCTCCACATATGCCCAAGCTCCCCACACTCAAAACAACTCCCTAGTGCTGGCGGCGGAAACTGAAGGGAACCCCTAGCACCGGAATAACTGGTAGAAGAACCTGGCATGGAAGAGCCCTGAACATGTGGAGCACGGGACGAACTCTGAGCTGGAAGGGCACTAAGTGATGAGTGGCCCTGATGAGAACTGTGAGAACCATGGCCAGATAATGCACCACGGTGAAATGGCCGAGCTGACTGAGCCTGTCTGAAATGACGACCTCTACCGTGCTGGAACTGACCCCCAAAAGGAGCACCGCTGAATCCACCCTGACCACAAGGCCTCTTGGCCTCCCTCTCAACCCTCTCCTGACCGTGAACCATCTCAATCTATCTAGCAATGTTGACAACCTCATCAAAAGTAACACCCGAAACCCTCTATCTGGTTATGAGCAACTGTAACTGATAAGTGAGACCATCAATAAACCTCATGATCCTCTCCCTGTCCGTGGGAACCAACCAGATCGCATGACGGGCCAACTCGGAGAACCGCATCTCATACTGTGTCACAGACATATCACCCTGGCGAAGCCGCTCAAACTGTCTACGCAGCTCCTCTCTGCGGGATCGAGGCACGAACTTCTCCAAAAAGACCACGGAGAACTACTGATAAGTAAGGGGTGCTGCGCCAATAGGCCTATGCCTCTCGTAAGTCTCCCATCATCTGAGTGCAGCACCAGAAAACTGAAAGGTAGTGAATGAGACCCCAAAAGTCTCCAGAATACTAGCATTATGGAGTATTCTCTGACACCTGTCCAAAAAGTCCTGAGCATCCTCTCTCTTAGTGCCACTAAAAGGTGATGGCTGGAGTATCCCAAACATCTCCAACCTACGCTGATCATCCTCAGGCATAGCAGGAACCACATAATCCTGAACAACTGCAACCGGCTGGGCTGGTGGTGCCTCCGAAGTCTGAAGTCCCTGAATAACCTGCTCGGGTGTGTGAGCGACGGGAGTATGAGTGCCTCCCCTGGCCTGAGAAGTGGTTGCGGCCGTCGAAATAGAGACCACCTGAGCAAGGCCGGTAGATGCTATCAGAATCTGAGCTAGGGCCTCCTGAAGGCCTGGAATCACAATAGGCACAGGTGGTGCCTGAGTTGGTGCATAAACATCTGGAACCTGGTCCTGATCTGGGACAACCGGTGGATCTGCAGGTACTGCCCCAGCTGTTGTACCGGCTGCACCTCTGCCCCTACCATGGCCTCTCGCAGCCCTGGCTGGTGGTACAGGTGGCTGTCCCTCCTGACGGGTAGTACGAGTCCTCACCATCTGTGAGAGAATGAAACAACAGATGTTTAGTTACTAGAATCAACAGATTCGCACGACAAGAATTCAAGAATGTGGAATTTTTTCCTAAAGGTTTGGCAGCCTCTCTAAGATAAGTGCAGACGTCTCTGTACCGATCCGCAAGACTCTACTAAACCCGCTCATGACTCGTGAGACCTATGTAACCTAGGCTATGATACCAATCTGTCACGACCCAAACTAACCCTTGTCGTGATGGCGCCTATCGTGGAACTAGGCAAGCCGATTCATTTCCAAAACAAACTGATATTTTCATTTTAAAGATAATTTCAATGTTATTTAATATAAAAACCTTCGTAAAGGAGTTCAAATAAAAATAAAAGTGCGGAAGAAAAAGCCCGATATTGGGGTGTCACTAGTCATGAGCATCTACTACAATCTGTCTAATAATATCAAGGCTAACGCAGCCTGGAAAATAGCTAAATACAACTAGAGAAAGACAAGAGGGAGAAGAGCAGGGGCTGCGATTACCAAACAGCTACCTTGCTATCTCCAAGAAAATCTGCAACCAGAAATATCAATAACCGCTACCGTGTTCAGCTATACCTAAATCTGCACACAAGGTGCAGGGAGTCACGTGAGTACACCAACTCAGTAAGTAACAACAGCGCCTTGGAGGTGCTGGTGGCTTTGAGCGGGGGTGGAAGAAACAATGGTTGGGGAAGAGGATGGTGAGGTGGCATTTGGTCATGTGACTAGGCAGCTGACATGGAAGAAATGGAGTGGGTCAGCTGCTACGATTTAGATCCATTAGGGATAAGGGAAAATATTTTAACTTCATTAACGGTAGGGGCAAGAATGGACAAATAGTATAACGTGTGGCAGAAGTAAACAATATAGTATAGTAGAGGGATAATTTTAGACCTTTTTCCCTATTATGAAAGTCTTACACTTCTGTATAGTGACAGTCTATTTTGTATATATATTGTATAGTGATAGTCTATTTAATATATTTTTTGTATAAATACGGTCTATTTTTGTATATTTTTGTATAGTGACAGTCTAGTTTGTACTCCCTCCGTTTTAATTTATGTGAATCCATTTGACTGTGCAGAGTTTAAGAAAAGAGAGAAGACTTTTGAACTTGTGGTGTAAAATAAGGCACATATATTTTGTGTGGCTATAAATCATTGCATAAAGATAAATTGTTGTCAAATAAGGAAAGAAATTATTCTTTTTGGCACGGACTAAAAAGAAAATAAGTTCACATAAATTAAAACGGATGGAGTATATATTTTGTATAGTGACAATATATTTAGTATATTTTTTGTATAATAATAGTCTATTTTGTATATTTTTGTACAGTAACAGTCTATTTTGTATATTTTTTTCATTTCACTTCAACCAACCCTTCATTTTTGTTGTTCTTTTACTAATATATCCTCCTTACATCAATCAAATTCCTAATATTACCATTCACCTTAGTAAAGCCGAGATAAACCGTAACAAGCGATCCCGAGAAGACTCGAAGTCCGCCTCGACCGGGTCAAAACGAGTGCATACAGAGGAGGAGGAGGCAGTTCTCAACTCACACGAGTAGAACCAAGTTAACTCGGAGCCTGAGGTGAACCCTAACTCCGCCGATCCTGATGCCGGTCTAGGCTTGTATTCGCCGGACGTCAAGCAGATCAGAGAAGAAATATTGGACATCTTAGCTGAACCGGAAACTGTTACAGACCGTCTACCGGAGGTTCAGGATCTGGACTCGGTAATCAGGAGCTTCGAGGAAGAGATTGTTCATCCGTTAACTCAGCCTCAACCAGACCTCTGCTACCTTCTAGAAGCTTCGGATGACGAGCTCGGCCTCCCTCCCACCGCTTCAGCTTCTGATGACCATTTTAACGCCAAAATTGACACGCCAGAGAACGCCGCTGGAATTAGATTTTTGTTTCCATGATAGTTGGGTTGGTGGCTAGCCTTTTAATTAGTTTTGGGCTATAAAATACATAATGCAATTTTGTAGCTAGCGGCTAATATTAATATCTAGCGGTCAGCCATAAATGAAGTTTACGAAATCATAATTCAAATTCCAACATGGACAAAAACACTCCGGACAATTTCTTTCTAATGGTTTAAACCCTGTATCAAAATTAGTTGATGATAAAATAAATATCAGTTGTTGGAAAGCGTGTCAGGATAATAGAAGTAAAAAAATATTTGAAAGAAAAAATCAATAATCGATAATTTTTTACCTACTCTACGGCCACACAAATAATAGCTCTTTATTAATTGAAGAGAGAAAGGAAAAGTTGAGGGATGATATGCAAATGAAAATGCATACCCCTTACATCGGCAATCAGATGATGTAAGGGCTTATGTCGGCATTCCTATGATGTAAGCGTTTACGTCGGTAGGGCATTCAAATGCCTGTAAAAGGGGTATGCATTTTCATTTGCATATCATCCCCAACTTTTTCTTTTTCTCTTCAATTAATAAAGAGTTATTCTTTGTGTGATCGTGAAGTAGGTAAAAATTACCGAATCACGTAAATCTTCTCTTGTATTGTACAATTTATTGTTTTTCTCTTTGAATAGCCTGACATGCTTCCCAACAACCTTGTATCAAAATTACTTGATGATAAAATAAGTAAAGTGCGCATAAGCTGACTTGAAAAACACAATAATATTGCTAAATAGTAGATAAGAAATACGGCAAATGCCTTCTGTCAACTTTGTGTATAAGACAGGCAAAACTAATGTATAAACTGTTTTTTCTCACCTCACTTTTAAGTTTTTCCCTGTTAGCCTAATCATGTTCCCAGAGAAGTCGTTTCTCAGCAACTTAAATCATTACTAACTCGCGCTTATCCAGATTCCGCTATACTAAAAATTAGAGAATTTTTAATCGATGGAGAATTCTATTCAAGGTTTCATAATTATGGCTATTAAATAGTAGAGATTCTCAAGCAAAGTGCGTGAGAGGTAGAAGCTCTAGTTTTTAAAACCAAGGACTTTGCTTTGTCATAGTTTTTGCATCTTAAACTTTCAAGAGGAAGGTAACTGCATTTTTCATGAGCAGTTGCATCTAAATAATGACGGTATATGAAACATAAGTGCAACAAATGCGAACTGAAGCCCCCTCGGTATATCTACTGCTATTTGCCAACTGTATACTCGATACTGAATATTATCCAAGCATCCAGCTATAAACCAAATATGATACTTCAGTTTCTAATTAACCCTGAAGGAATCATCATAAATAATGAAAATTTCAGGAAGAACACTAGCAGATCTAAGTACTTGAGTAGTTGCAGAATTTTCACATATATTGGTTCTAAATCATAGAGCGATTTCCTTAACAAACCACCGTCCACCAACACATTCAAAAACCTAAGCTCAACTTCTATTACTCTTTTTATGAGCTCCGAATCTTACACAAATAAATAATTTATAGAAGATTTAAACTATAAATCACTGAACATCAATTAAATTTTTAGATCTGTGAACTTGGAAATCCGAAATGGGTTTTCAATTTCTTTTCAAAATTAATCCAAACCAAAACGACAACAATCCGATTTTGAGCGCACTTGAAGCTCAAAACTCAACAACGCAACTGATAATCTTCTGAGTTTTTACCTTCTTGGTTGGTAGGCAGAGCTCTATTTTTTGCTTTGGCTTTGGCCTTGCTTTTTACCATTAATCATCTTTCATAGCTATAGTAGTGGCCGGCATCCGTATTTGCCGTCAAAGCAAAAGTTATCCGGCGAAAAAAATATTTTTAGGCGATGGCGTTTAGGTCACCTACACTCGAATCTAATTTTTTATGGCCTAAATCTGTATTTCAAGTGTGTTTGTAGCCATTTGTCACCGGCCAGTAGTGGTTTCCGGTTAGGTGAGTGTTTGGTGAGAAGAAGAAAAATAGCAATAAATGGGAAGAAGAGAAGATGAGAACATTTCAGATGAGAACAATTAACAGAGTGAGAAGAAGATAAGAACGATCTTTTGGAGATTTTGGAGTGTGTGGATCTGTGAGTTAAGAGAGGGAGAAGAAGATTAGATTTTTTTTAAAAAATGAGTGGGTTAATTAGTGGGGCCTGCTTACTTGGCTCCTGACATGGATAAAATATTAGAGGAGTCAGATGCCACGGTGGAGGGACGTTAGGGCAAAGGGCAATTGTGCAAACTTTGTTAACGGTAGGGGTGGATTTGGACGAAAAGTATAACGGGGGACAAATGTAAACTATATACCATTGTAAAGGGGCAAATTCTGTCCTTTTCCCTTCATAATATAGGGAGTGCAAGTGCTTAATTCTAAAATCCACCCTAAATGCAAGTGCAAGTGCTTAATATAAACTATATATATATATATATATATATATATATATATATATATATATATATATATATATTATAAAATAATAAAAGAAGAAGAAGAGTATTGCAGAGAAAAGTAGGGAGTCTTCTTGATTTGGGATCAATTACAATGGAATAGAATCCCTCTATTTATAGGGGAAAAGTGACTTAGCCACAAAGTAACAAACCCTAAAATCTCTCTAAAATATAGACATTCACCTTAAATACAATTCTACTTATAACACTTCCCCTTGAATGTCTATTCAACAGATAATATGCCTCATTAAAACCTTAACTAAAATAAAATCAGTGAAAAAAAATTCTAGTGAAGGAAAAAGAGTACACATATCTAATAATACGCCTTTTGATTCCCTCGTTTAAAACCTTACAAGGAAAATCCAGTGGGACAAAACCTTGTAAGTAAAAAAGAGTATAACACGTATTACTCCCCCTGACGAGAGCATCAATTCATATCCTTGAGCCTTCGCATCCCAATCTTGTACACTAGTTTCTTGAAGATTGACGTCGACAGAGATTTTGTGAACAAATCAGCCATATTATCTCTTGAACGAATCTGTTGCACATTGATATCACCATTCTTTTGAAGATCATGTGTGAAAAATAACTTTGGTGAAATGTGCTTTGTCCTATCTCCTTTTATGAATCTTCCATTCAATTGGGTTATGCATGCTGCATTGTCTTCATACAAAATCGTAGGTAGTTTGTCACACTTTAAACCACATTTGTCTCGAATAAGGTGTATTATAGACCTCAGCCACACACATTCTCGACTTGCTTCGTGAATATCAATTATCTCAGTATGATTAGATGAAGTAGCTATGATTGATTGCTTAGTTGATCGCCAAAATATGACAGTGCCTCCACATGTAAACACATAGCCTGTTTGAGATCGAGCTTTGTGTGGGTCAGATAAATACCTAGCATCGGCATAGCCAACAAGATCGGGACTGCAATTATTGCCATAAAATAAGCTCATATCAGTAGTCTCTTTTAGATACCGCAATATATGTTTGATTCCATTCCAATGTCTCCTTGTAGGAGAAGAGCTATATCTTGATAAAACATTAACTAAAAAAGTTATGTCAGGCCTTGTTGTATTAGCAAGATACATTAGTGCACCAATTACACTAAGATATGGTACTTCAGGACCAAGAAGCTCTTCATTCTTTTCTTGAGGTCGGAACGGATCCTTATTCACATCAAGTGATCGAACAACCATCGAAGTACTTAATGGATGTGCTCCATCCATGTAAAACCGTTTCAATACCTTTTCAATGTAGGCAGATTGATGAATAAAAATCCCGTTTGCCAAATGTTCAATTTGCAAATCGAGACATAATTTTGTCTTTCTGAGATCTTTCATCTCGAATTCCTTCTTTAAAAAATTAATTGCCTTTTGAAGTCTTATAGGAGTTCCAATAAGGTTTATGTCATCAATATATACGGCAAATACAATAAATTTTGATGTTGTTTTCTTTATAAAAACACACACGCATATATACATATATACATATATATATATATATATATATATATATATATATATATATATATATATATATATATATATATATATATATATAGAGGTCTTGCATATATTCGCAAGACCACAATTGAGTCATATTCTATTGGGTGTTTAGTATAATTAATACGATTCAAAAAATAATTTAATTTTAAAATTCTTAATTTTAACTTTATTAAAATGATCTATAGTCACATAAAACTTATTTTAAATTATAATTTCAGAAAAAAAAATTCTTTTAACTTAATGCTTAGTGAAAGTTAAATCGTGCCACTCAAATTGGGACAAGAGGAATTATGATATATTAAGTGGGCGTTAGGACTTAAGAATTGTAAAATACCAAAAAAAATGATTTTTTTTCGCTTTGTTGCCGGAACTATATTTCTGATCAGCTTTGCTTGTTCTAGAACTCTCAATTGAATAATATTGGCTGGACTATCTAGATCAACCAACACACGCTTAATTTAAAAATCTAAATCATTTAAAGATATTACCAGAGCATCATTGTGTTGTAAAATAAGGCCAGGTACTCACTCAGATACCTGCTTATGCAAAGTTCTTGAAAGAAATTCTGTCTAGTAAGAGAAAATTAGAGAAAACAACAGTGGTCAAGCTAAACGCTCAAGTGAAAATGGTATTTGAAAATTATAGTTGTGTTTGGACATGAATATAATTTTGGGTTGTTTTTGAATTTTTGTGAGTGATCTGAGTGAAAATTTTAAAAAAATTTTTTTTGGAGTTTTTCAAATTTTCGAAAAATTACAAAAATAAAAATTAGAAATTTATGGCCAAACACTGATTTAAAAAAGAGTGAAGTAAAAAAAAAATTCATGGCCAAGAGCCCGTTTGGACATAAATTTTTTTTTATTTTTTTGAATTTTTTTAACTTTTTTTTTCAAAATCAATATTTGGCCATAAAATTTCTAATTTTCATTTGAAGATAAATTTTAAAATTTTTCGAAAATTTGCAAAACTCCAATAAGTTATTTTTTAAAATTTTCACTTAGATCACTCACAAAAATTCAAAAACAATCTAAAATTATATTCATATTCAAACACAAC
This sequence comes from Nicotiana tomentosiformis, assembly GCF_000390325.3. Classification (NCBI taxonomy): domain Eukaryota; kingdom Viridiplantae; phylum Streptophyta; class Magnoliopsida; order Solanales; family Solanaceae; genus Nicotiana; species Nicotiana tomentosiformis. The sequence continues at coordinate 136,227,456 of NC_090815.1, read as the reverse complement.
TCTAATTTTCAAATATCATTTTCCGTTATAAATTTTTTCCAAACTTTTTTAACAATTTTACAATTCTGATGTCCAAACACCCACTAAAACTCACTGCTGTTAGACTAGTGACCAGATGAAGACAAAAGGCATATGGAGTGTGACACTCGGGTCAAGATTAGTTGAAGATTAACGTGATGAAGAAAAACATGTACTGAAGTGGACAGAAGCCACTTCAGCTTGACGTGGCTGATAAAGACTATATATAGAAAATCTAAACTGTAATTCTCAATGTTGTGGCCACCCTCTTAGCTCAGGACCCTGCTTTACACATGCCACGTATTTACTCTAACCCCTTACCACTCTAAAAATTAGCTAATATCCATAAATATTTACCAAAGTTAACTGGATCTTTGTGCTCTGTCACTATCTAAATATCCAATCATAATCTCTATTCCAACTCATCTTTTTTTGTTTTATCTCCTTGTTTCTGAATATAAAGTTAACGCTGTATAATTATTACGTGGTCCAGTTGTTTTCTTGATCTACTGATAGAGATAGTTCAAGATATTATGAGGTAATAAGCTTCATCCCCACCATGCAATTTCTGTTGTATTCTTGAAATTTTAGGATGTTTTCTGTAAAGATCAGATTTTTTTTTCCATTTCTGGACATACCCATTTGCTGGATTTGAAATTTGTTTTTTTATTGCATGATTTATAGTGTGAGTGATTTTCTACTATTCTTGAAATTTTGTGGATATTCTTCTTCAAAGATCAGATTTTTATCCATTTTTAGGAATACCCATTTGCTGGATATTGGATTTGACTTTTTTTATTATAAAAATGTGGTGCAAATTGATAGCAAGTTGGAGGTTGATATTTATTTTTGCTTGATTGATTGTATGGTGTCTAGAGATTTCTGGGTTATTTTCAGATGGTGACCATTCCAACTATCTCATCATCATTTATCTGTGTAGATTTTTAGATTTTAGAAGTTGCACCTGATATATTTAGATATTGCTATCAAGGACATCTTTTTCCTTTTCTTTTTATCCTGCTGTCAAATGTCAAAGCCCTTCCCGGATCTAATTTAATGATTCTTGCCCATCACAATCTATTGATCAAGTTGAATTTTTAAAGTCTCTTTTTATTACTATCTGTCAGGAACTATATATAGCAAGTTTTTCTTCACCCTTTTCTCATATTGACTATTGATCATCTGGCTAAAAGTATGGTTCAGTGTCAGCTATATTGTGAAGTGAGTAAAGAAGAATTGTTTCCTCCGGGAGAAATGTTGGAGAAGAAGCAGAAGAAGTTTCTTACTGTGGCGCCTTTCGAGTGTGCTTGGCCTAATGATCTGAGATTTAGAGAAGCAGGAAGGGGTTGTGTAGCTTTTGATGCTTTTGCACATAACGATGTAACAGTCGTTTTTCGCGAGCAGGTAGGGAGTCAGCATTATCACTACAAAAGGGATAATTGTCCACACTATACTGTAATCATTGGTAGTCATAGGAATAAGAGATTTAAGATTGAGGTTGATGGGAAAACAGTGGTTGACGCGGCTGGTGTTGGTCTTTGTTGTTCTTCAGCATTTCAAAGCTACTGGATTAGTATCTATGATGGATTGATTAGCATTGGCAAGGGAAGGTATCCTTTTCAGAATCTTTGCTTTCAGTGGCTTGATTCGAATCCCAATTGCACCGTTCAGTACGTTGGTCTTAGCAGTTGGGATAAACATGTCGGATACAGGAATGTTAATGTACTGCCTGTCACACCGAATCATTTATCTTTGTGGAAGCATGTGGATTATGTTGAGCATGATTTAGGCGAGGATGATTTAGAACAAGAGCTAGAAGATGAAATTGCTAATTATGAAAGTTGGGGTCTTGGAAAGTTTCTTGAGAATTGGGAGTTATCTGATATGTTCTTTGTTGTTGGAAAGGAAGAAAGGGTAGTTCCAGCTCATAAGCTCATTTTAGCTGCATGTGGAGATTTTGGTCTTAGTTCATCAGTTGAAGAAGTTGTTCACTTGCCAGACATAAGTTATTCCGTCCTTCACGCACTTCTTCAGTACGTTTACACCGGACATGCTCAGGTGAATCCTAACTTTCGGGCAAGTTCAAGTTATTATCCTTCCATTTTGTTATCTGTATACTTGATATGCTATCAACTGCTAAACTTTGGATACCATACTTATTGCTTATTACTTCGTTGAGGAAGGAAGGTTTTTTTCTATCCAAACAAGGAATTAATTCAAATGTTTCAGAAGAAACAAAACTTATTATTCAGACTTAACTATGAACTCATATGATTTTGCTCGATTTAACTTTTGTGTACAGACTAATTCTCTTTTGCTTTTTACCTCTTTCTATTGTCTAAATTTCTTTTAAGTATGTTGAATCTGCCAAATCTTAAATCACCCTACCAAGCGTGTATCAACATTATGCATTCTGAAATAGGTATAGATGTGTGTGTGTGTGAGAGTATAAATATGTAGTTCCGAAGCGTTGTTCTGTGAAACTATTAGTGTAAATATTTATCTTAAAGCTGCTGACCCACTGCAATATTTGAGCATTGTAGATTTTGGAATCTGATCTCTGCTCGTTGAAGTCTTTGAGTTTACAATACAAAGTGATGCCATTGGTGAAGCAATGTGAAGAGATCCTTGAGCGACTTACGTCTAATGAGCAACTTGTTGAATCAGCTAAGCCTATAGACATATCTTATCCGAGCTGGCTCCAATGTAGCAAAACTTTTCCATATGGGTTGCCCATTAATAGAGAAAGGCTTGAGCGGTTCCTCTCGACTGGAGAATACAGTGATCTAGACATTTATGTTGGAGATCATGACCTTGTTTTGCAATCACATAAAGTAATCCTTGGGTCATGGAGTATTCCTTTCGCAAAGGTATTTAACATTGTTATAACTTCTCTTTCACAAATTTTCCCTACTTATTGCCTTTAGTTGGAAGTCATTGTGAGGAAGTAGTACGTCGAAAACCACTGGCGAAAAATCATTTTGCTGTCTTAAATCCCGTGACAATGTTCTGTTAGTTTCCCAGAATTGATTGCTGCCTTCTTTCTTAAATTCTTGGACTAGACTAGGATACATTACAAGGTTCATCTTTTCTGATGTTCCAACTCAAAATCAGCAATTTTGAAGTGTTAGCAGTTTTTAATGAGCATTTTTGCTGTATAAATACATGTGAGGTGCTTAGAGAAACTTTCCCTTAGGAAACGAAGTTTATTTCGAGATCAACATGTTAATATGAATTGCTTCAATATCTTAAATTGTAGTTAGCCCCTGAAAATAACATTGAAATCCAGAATCTATCATGTATCAACAGTGATACACTATGTGTGCTAGTTCTCTCCATTTCTTTCGTGAATCCATGCAACTCTGTTTTAAGCAAAATTTTGAATTGGCAGATGTTTACCAATGGAATGAGGGAGAGTGCCTCTTCAATGGTCTGCTTAAAAGATGTCCCTGTTGAAGCATTTAAGATTATGCTAGAATTCATGTACAGTGGAGAACTTAATAAAGAAGCCACCGACGGAATTAATACCTTGTTACTTCAGCTTCTTTTACTGGCAGATGAGTTCGGGGTCACTCTTCTTCATCAGGAGTGCTGTAAAATACTTTTGGAGTGCCTCTCAGAGGTAATCTTACGACTCTCCACTCTTTCAATACATGCTTTCTCTTTTGTTGCTAAACCTGTATCTGTCGTATGCATCATCATGTTGAAAGTGCTAAATGTCAGACTACAATTAAAAGAATGGAGAAGTGATGCAGTTCGGACTTGTGAGCATGAGCGGAGCCGTTTTATGACAATGAGATATAAATTTATTAATACCTTTTGTCTATACATTATATGCAGGGATGGAGTTCTCCTATTGGAAGAAGGTTCAAGAACTTTTTCTATTATGCCAAGTTTATTGGACGAGGAAGAAGACACTTTGGCAAAGTCTTTGGGTCGTGATCTGTGACACTAATTGTTGGTCTTTGTTGCAGGACTCGGTATGTCCAATTCTTCAAGTGATATCATCTGTTCCCTCATGTAAACTCATTGAAGAAACCTGTGAGAGGATATTCTCGATGCACTTTGATTATTGTACAACGGCAAGCATTGACTTTGTCATGTTAGATGAAGCAAGTTTTAGCAATATCCTTCAGGTGACCATCATTCCCTTCCTTATTTTTTTAACTTGAATAATATGAACAATGTCGCGATTTTGGATAGCTGAACAAGCAACCGTCACTTGGTTAAAGAAAGTCTAGATTATCTAGTTCGAGTAAATGTCCGCAAGGAGCAAATATTCTTTTTCTAACTTCACGAAGGTGCAGTGTGATTATGGGTCAAATTTAACATTTCATCCCTTGGCAGAAGAGTTCAGATTATCTAATCTTTGATGTATTAAGGAAGTTTATACGCCATTGAATTGGCGCTATACATCTCTCACGATAGACGTGCTTTTTTGCAGCATACAGATTTGACAGTGACGTCCGAAGAGAGAGTTCTCAATGCCATCCTACTTTGGTGCTTACAAGCAGGAGAATTGTATGGCTGGGAAACAGTAAACGAATTGATTGTAAATTCAACACCAGAGATGCTTTTTGGGGAGAGGCTTAAGTCTCTAAATGAATTTCTGAATCTTGTGCGGTTCCCCTTACTGCCGCTTGAATTGCTGACGAAGGTATATACCTTGATATTTAGGAGCACCTCACTTTGCCTTCATTTAAAGATGAATATATGCTAATGTTGGCTTTGTTGGAAATCCTGCAGCTTGAAGGAAGTAACCTTAGCCAGCAGATTCCCACATTTGACCATCTGGTATGTTACAATTCTTTAGAGAAAGATTCCGTTGCATGGACTAAAACATTTGTAATTTTTCGTATGTTTATATAACTCGTATGCTATGTAACAGGTTAATGAGGCTATAAGATTTCTGGAATTTGGGGTCACCGGTTCTCAAGGAAGCCAGAGGTAATACTAGTATATTAATCATGTAATAATTGAAGGAAACTTGTGTATTTCAATCGGAGAATGATTATCAAAAGCGTCTAAAATGACGCTGATGAAGTGCTGTAAATATGATAATAGGTTTCAGCATAGGAAATCAAGTTTTAAGGAGCTGCTCTACATATGTGATGGAGACAGCAATGGGGTCCTTTATTTTGCTGGCACATCATATGGGAAACACCAGTGGGTAAATCCTGTTTTGTCTAAGGTAAATCATGAAATGCAATACACAATTTACCTTCCTTGCTTTTGCCACCTCATCTTGTAATCCAGTTAACATGGATAATTCATGTTTCAGAGAGTAAGTATCACTGCTAGTAGCCCCATTTCAAGATGCACTGATCCTAAGGTCTTGGTGTCAAGGAATTTCCAGGTATGAATTGGAGGAGTTATTATAAAGGATTTTCTCCTTTTAAATTAGTTGAAAAGAAAAGGAAAAAAATGATCATTTCCTTTTTCAGGGTACATCTCTTGCTGGACCTCAGATGGAGGGCGGAAGAAATACTTCATGGTGGATGGTCGATGTTGGTCAAGATCACCAGGTTAGATTTATTGGTTTGTGTATATGGTGGGTGTATAAAGAATGAATAGAAAAGAAGTTATTTGTTGTTGTAACTGGTCCATGAATTATGAAACTAATGAATTTAATCAGTTGTAGGATTATGCCTTGAAACAATGTGAACTGCATATTTTGTTCGCCGCCTTCCTTGCATGGTCTACAATATTACATACTGATACATTCTAAAATCCCTTGTGAATGAGAAAATCTTACATGAGTCATGCATATAACTCTGCTCATTTAGTTGTCAATGTATTTTTAAATTTGTCTAATAAAGTAGTCTTGTTTTCTTGTTATTATTGTGGTACCTATGCTTTCCTGAGCCGAGGGTCTATTGAAAACAACCTCTCTACCTCCACAAGGTGAGAGTAGGGTAAAGGTCTGCCTACACACTACCTTCCCAGACCTCATTATGTGGGATTATACTGGGTATGTTGTTGTTGTAAAGTAGAGTCTAACATATCTAAGAGTAACAAGTTACAGAGAGAACTCTTCTTGAACGACCAGGTTCACACATTATAGTACCTACCTAAGATGCACCCTTACGAAAAGGAAGTGAACTTGTATGTTGCAGTATGCACTTTGTTCGTGCTGATTCTCAAAATTCTGCTGTATGTATCAAGTCTGATATTTGGACATATTTTATTTGGTTGGCTACACCTAGTAAGATGAAATCATCCTAATCGTAGAAGCTATGCATGTCCAGAGAAAGCTTTTAATATTCTTCGGCCAAGGATGTCTAATTAAACATGCCTTGTAATTGACTTGCGGCAAAACAAACATTGAAGATTCTGACATTATAGTTTACAGTTCTTATTGTAAGGGCGCTGCATTGCATCATGGTTGTCTGGAGTGGTGTTTGTTAATATACCTCTTTGTGGAACAAGATACTGAAAATGAACACTCGACTACTTTTTAAAAAAAAAAATGATTGGAACTGGGGTTTGCTCTTTGGTTTCTTTGAAGTGTTATCTCTCAGTTCAATCATTTCCAAGTTTTGTGACAATATCCATGACCAATTATCCCATTTGGTATTCAACGAGAAATCAGAACTTCTGATTCATATAATATTTTTTTCATGAATTAATGCAGCTCATGTGTAACTACTACACATTAAGACAGGACGGATCAAGAGCATTTATGAGACGTTGGAACTTTCAGGTAAGCCGTGCAACCAGTACTCACAAAACCAGTATATATGTCATCTCTCGTGCAAATGCAACAAATTACTGATGTACTCGTCAATTATACTTAATTTTCTAGGACCCTGAATTCTATGCATTGCATTTCAGGGGTCTTTGGATGGGAAAAGTTGGACAAACCTGAGAGTACATGAGAATGATCAAAGTATTTGCAAGCCATGTCAATTCGCGTCGTGGCCTATTACTGATCCAAATGCTCTACTTCCTTTCAGATTCTTTCGAGTTCTGATGTCCGCTCCTACTACGGATGATACTAACCCATGGAACTGCTGCATCTGCTTCTTAGAACTCTATGGTTATTTTCGTTAGCGTGGTATTGGTTTAAACATGTAATGAATAGCTTTGTTTTTTCCACAAACTCTTCATTTACAGTTGAAAATGTTGCATGCAGAAAATAAATTGCATGATATTGGTATTCCCCAAAGATGTTTACATATCATTTATTCTCTGGTTACTGGTTTTGGTTAGCTGTTTTTGGAAACTATAGTCATTTGATGGTTGATAATTGAAACTTCGTCATTTGAAGTTAATCATGAACTATTGAACTGTGACTGAAATATAGGTGAAATTTATCCATTGGGACCAGTAGCATAACATGGGAAAAACACAAGTAACCGAATATTACACGGCTCTGTTTTGTCCAATACACGATATGAACCCAAACGTGCGATTATAATATTTGATTGTTGATGCGCGAGCGGTTAAAAATTAATTATATATTGTTATACAGTTTGAGCTAAATGTGGTAGATGCATTTACTTCTCCTTTGCGCCAAATTCTTAACATATATAGTTCGAGATATATATGTATGTATTATATATTCACATATACACATTCACAATTTATATGCTCGTAGAAAAGGATCTGGGGGTGTCGGTGACCCCATGCTAGCTAAAGTTTCCAATAGACTGCAAGGATGGCAAGGGAAGCTCCTATCTTATGGTGGGAAAGAAGTGCTCATTAAATCAGTATTGCAATCTCTTCCTCTTTCACTTGCTTTCTGTTCTTTATCCTCCTAAAACAGTTCTTTCACAAATAGAGAAGATCATAGCTAATTTTTTCCTGGGGAAAGGATGACATCAAAAATAAATTCCACTGGAAAAAATGGAGTGATCTCTGTTTCCCTATTCTTAAAAGTGGGGCTGGCTTTGGATCACTATCGGATTTCGTAAATGTCTTTTCTGCTAAAGCATGGTGGAACTTCAGAACTGATCAGAGTCTCTTGAGTGATATTTTGAGTGCTAAGTACTGTAAAAGGCTACATCCTGTTGCCAGGAAGTGGTCATACGGCCAATCTCACAACTGAAAAAGGTTAATGGAGATTAAAGAAGATGCTGAAAAACATATCCTTTGGAAGATTGGGTTAGGTAGGATATCCTTCTGGTGGGATAATTGGTATGGTAAGGGAGCCCTGGCCAAGGTCATCCAATTCCATAATGCCCATAGGAAACTCCAGGTGAACCATTTCTTTGAGGGTGAGAAGTGGAATTCCAATAAGCTCAGGAATGTCCTTCCTCACAATATTATTAATGACATTTTGGAGATTGGTATCAATATTGGAAGGGAGGATAATCCAATATGGATGATTGAATCTAAGGGACACTTCACTTGCTATTCTGCTTGGCAGATGTTGAGAAGACAAAGGAATACTTCATTCACTACTACCATGATTTGGCAGAAGAAACTTCCTTTCAAAATTTCTTTCTTTATGCTAAGAATGCTACAGAATAGAATCCCAACTGATGGCCTCAAGAGATTCAGATTGATCCTACCATCAAAGTGCTTGTGTTGTAATAGTCACAAGGAAGAGACCACCATGCACTTATTTTGTGAGAGTTATATTGCAAAACATGTGTGGTCCTTTTTTGCTCAGAGTTGTGGTATTACAACAAGACAAGGAGACATTAGGCAATTGATCATGTCTTGGTGGCTAACTAAGGCAAAGAATGGAATCCATGCAGTGATCCTACAATGTCTACCATTCATTGTATGCTGGGAGATATGGAAAAGTAGGTGTGCAGCCAGATTTGAGAACTTACATATGTCCGGAAGAGCCATAATTATGCAGATTTGCAGGTCATGATTATACTACTGAACAGCCAATTTCCTGCATAGCGGTGGAGAATGCAAAATAGCTAATTAGTAGCCAACTGATTAAATGGTGCAAACCTAATTTTGGCTGGCTAAAGCTGAACATTGATGGCTGCTGTAAAGGAAACCCAGGAAGTGCTGGAGGTGGTGGTGTTATTAGAGATCATCAGGGATCCTTTATTATTGCTTTTGCTGAGTATTATGGCCAATGCACCAATAATTTTGCAGAGGCAAATGCCATGCTACATAGGTTGAAATTGTGTTTAAGTAGAGGTTTTTTGAATGTAATTATCGAGTCTGATTCTCAGGTGATCATTAACATGGTTAACAAAAAAATGAAGGCTTCTTGGCAGATATTTTATATCATTGAGCAAATATTCAAATCTCTAGCAAGGGTAATTTTACTTTTGTCCATACATATAGAGAAGGTAATAGTGTTGCTGACCAACTTGCTAATCTGGGAGAAAGTTTAAGAGTTAAGGTCACCTTTGATACCACTAGTTCTTTGTCGGACATAGTGAGATCTTCACTGAGACTTGATCAAGTTGGTTTCCCAAACTTCAAATTCAAACCAAGGAAGAACCATTTTGCTATTAACGATGTTTCTAGATATAGCTGAATTTTGTATAGTAGTGCTAACTATATGTATGAACTGGAGGATGAGATATATCATTTTTCACAATGTTTTGGAGGCTATGGTTTATGTCCTCCTAAGTGTACTTATTCTTTTTGATGATATACAAATTGGGGCTATTGCCTAAACCCCAACACCCACCAATGATGGACTTTTGAAAAAAAAAACCAAGTTAATGTATCCTCTTTCTTCTTTCGATTCACATCGCTATAATCTTGCAATTCCAGAATGGTATTTTAGAATCTCTATTACTAGCGATTCTTCAATCCTTATTTGCTCTATTTATCAAGAATTTTCCAAGTTATTTTTACTCCTTAAGCAGGTATATTTTTTATTTTTTATTGTGTTGTTAATCTCAATTATTTTATTTGCTTTCATCTTTATAATTTTTTTCTATTTTCCTTTTTTGTTTGGTTCATTGTTTATCTAATTTTTGGAATCCTATTAACCTGTGCTTTTTTTTGCCATTTGGCATATTACATTGTGAAACTCGCTTCCAAAGTCCGGAACTTGGGCAGAGTCGCGGAGACATTCAATTGATCAAAATAAACTATTACATATTTTGCGGACGAATTGGTATGTTTTCATTTTATATTATTATAAGTTGGAAGGGGTGTGATTCCCCTACTATATTATGAATTTGCAAGTGTTCGTGATTTGTGATTCTCTTGTATTTGAATGCGAAAGGGGTGTGAATGTGTGATTTTCTTATTTTGAATAATGAATTCTAAAGGGGTGTGATTCCCCTTTTCGTGAATTCTTTGTTATGATTAAGATTGATTTGAATTTATAAAATGGATATGGTCTAAGATTGAATAAATGTGAGTATTTAATTTTGTAGGAATAATATTTCCGAACATCATAATGGATAAATACTTGATCAAGTTAAACAATGGCCAACCAAGTTCTAGTTCATGTCAATCATCTGCTAATTCACAAATAGTTCCAAAAGTTCAAAGAGAAGCAATTCCTTCCCCTCCTTCAAATGTTAATAGTGTTCTTAGAGTAGGATCTCTTGAAACCGATCCTAAAGAAAGAATACCCATTTCTCAGTATAGTCCTAACATTCGAGATGAAGTGAGAAGATATTTTATTCAAAGAAGGCCTTGTCAACCGATTGATCATGACTTCCCTAAAACTAAGTTTGGGAACAAAATGCGTCAATTCAATCCCGATTGGTTTAAAGTTTCATATTCTCAATGGTTGGAGTATAGCATAAAAGCAGATGCTATATTTTGTTTGTGTTGTTATTTATTCAAGAAGGAACTTGAAAGTCGTGGATATGTCGGAGATGCTTTTACAAAAGATGGCTTTAGGGGTTGGATTAAGGGTTCAGAAAGATATAAAGCACATATCGGTGAAGTAAATAGTATTCATCATAAATGTTTCATAGAATTCAAGATTTGGCGAATCAACACCAATCAATTCAATCGTCTTTTGACAGACAAAGCGATAAAGTAAAAAGTGATCATCGAATGCACTTAAATGCCTCAATTGATGTAGTGAGGTTTCTCTTAAGAAATGGATTTCTATTTCGTGGTCATAATGAGAGTGAAGATTCCGAATGCAAAGGTGTTTTTCTTGAACTTTTGGAATTTCATGGAGATAAGCATCCGGATGTGGGAAAAGTGATATTACATCATGCTCCAAAAAATGATATAATTATTTGTCCAACCATTCAAAAGGAGATTGTGGATGCGTGTGCTAAAGAAACCACTAAAGCTATTATCAAAGATTTAGATAGTGATTATTTTGGGATATTGGTTGATGAATCAAATGACATCTCACATAAGGATCAAATGGCCCTAGTTCTATGATATGTTAACAAAAATGGGGAGGTAATAGGGAGATTTTTGGCCATTGTCCATGTGAAAGATACATATGCATAATCACTGAAGGATGCAATTTCTTCTTTACTTTTGGATAACTCATTAAGTTCATCCAAGATATGTGGACATGGTTATGATGGAGCAAGTAATATGCAAGAAAAAATAAATGGCCTAAAGACTTTAATTTTACAAGATGCTCCATCTGCATATTATATTCATTGCTTTGCTCATCAATTGCAATTGACACTTGTAGCTCTTTCTAAAAAGCATTCGGGTGTGAATAATTTCTTTGATGTTGTTACTAATTTGTTGAATACTATTGAATTTGTGTTTATGTTGCACTTGATGTTCAAGATGTTGCTTCTTACAAATGAATTGAATAAAGCTCTACAAAAAAAAAGATTAAGATATCGCCAATGCTATGAGGTTACTTGACCTTGCAAAGACAAGATTGCAAACAATGAGAGAAAGTATGTTGGAGTTTTTGACGGAAGAGGTTTACTCATTTTGTGATAAACATGGTATTTTAATTCCCAAAATGGATGAAAACTATCCAAGGTCGAAGCGTAAGAGGTCAGATGTTTCATATTCACATCACTTTCGTGTGGAAGTATTTTATGCTATTATTGATTTCCAACTTCTAAAGCTCAATTATCATTTTGATGTAGTGACTTATTCCTTGGTATGGCTAGTTTGAATCCGGTTGATTTATTTGCTAATTTTGACAAAGATAGAATAATAAAGTTAGCCGAGTATTATCCAAGTGAGTTTGGTGATAGGTATCTTCGGGATCTCAGTTACCAGCTTGATAGATTCATTGTCTATGCTCGAAAGCATGATAGTGTATTTTTCAATTTAAAAGGAATTAAAGATCTTGCTATAGTGATGGCCAAAATAAAATTGAATCAAACTTGGTGTCTTGTGTATTTACTTGTGAAGCCGGCGTTGATTTTACCTGTTACTACAGCAAGCGTAGAAAGAACATTCTCCTCAATGAAGCTCATAAAGAATGATCTACGTAATAGCATTGGTGATAAATTTTTGAATGGTTGTTTAGCTTGCAATATAGAGCGTAAGGTATTTGGAACTGTAAGTAATGATTCTATTATGGATCGCTTTCGAAATATGAAAGCTCGTCGAGTACAAATGTAAATTGATGATGTATTTTTGAGATAATAGAATTAGATAATTTTTTCTAGTCAAGTTGTTGTTTTTGTAAAATTTTATATCATAAAATTGAATGTTTATCTTTGAAGCATGCTTGTCTTTGAAGTAATGGTGCACCCATCTTCTCGAATTCTTAGATTCGCCTCTGTATGCTCGGTCTAAAATTTTGTGCAATATGCACCCTTCAAATTGAAGGTAATAAATGCATTCATGGTCCACTAGTAATTTAAGAGTAAAGAATTGAACAAAAGTACACAGAACCTAGGGATCAACATCACGTGAGAAAACACAAGTACACAAAACCAACTATAACTGCGTTCCTCGCCAATCTAGCGCACTAAAAAAAAAACTCTATGAACCACAAAATTTGAAAGTATGTACCTGACTATTTTCGCATATCCCATAAAGCCCCAATGAGCACTCCAACTTTTACTCTACTCTATTTTTATCACCATACCCAACAATCACCAAGAAATGACTTACTGGCTTGCCTGCAAGCCAGAGCCTATGCTCATTCTTGAATAAATAAAAGATTTTGAACTGATAGAAAGATTGAGTAAATAGTTTTAGAACAAAAGATATTGTAAAAAAAAAAAAAAATCGTTCCTCGATGAAGTTGAAGGCTATTGAATGCTATAAATATTTTATTATCCATAAATGTGACAACTTTCACACCTATAACAAATATTATTTTAGTAGTTGAAGAACACTTTGACAACACCAAACGACATTTGGATGAAAATTTTCGTGGAGAAACTAACTCATAAATATCTGACACAAATGAACTACAAGGAATACCATTAAGAAGATCTAAAATTGAATAGAATATGGTAAAATCCTAATGGATATGGAGATGACTAATATATAGAGTTTTTAGCTTAATCCAATTCGTCTATCAAAATAATCGGTGTACGGATGAGATTTGTTCTTCACTAAATATTAAGGAGTACTTATATATGGACTTAACTTTATTGGGTCATACATCTAATAAATAAAGGGGAACTTTACATAACTGTCACAGTTTAAAAGAAATATAACAAATTTTAAGCATGAAACTCAATATTACAGTTGTGGCTGGAAAATATTTTTATTTGTAGTACACAGTTTCATTAAAATAGGAATATTAATTATTAATCCCTAAACATAAGCAATTTGAATGAAAAGTCAATAATTCTTTGTACAAAAATCATGCATTTTTCTCTCTTTATCTATTAGCTTTCTTTCTTTTTCTTCATCTTCTTAATTTTGTTTTATGCCGAAGCCAATATATTTTCTAAATTTATTCCATTCGTTTTCTTTTTAATTATCTTTCTTAAGTTTTTCTCTTCCTCCTTTCTTCCTTTCTTAACATAAAGATCTTACTTCGATAATAATATATGTTAATATATACAAAACGTATATATATACAAAATATATATTGAATTAACACATATAAAATATACAAAATATATACATAAAAAATACATCTTCAATTAAGATGACACTTAGACATGTGAAATATACATAAAAAAATATATCTTAAATTTAATTAAGATGACATATAAATATATATAAAAAAAATACATAAAAAATACATTCTGAATTAAAATGGCACTTGACATATAAAATATATTTGAAATATACATTAAAAATATATCTTAAAATAAGATGGTACTAAAAAAGAGAGAAAAAGTTATAAAGATTCTCTCCTTCCTCGTGCTCTCGGCACACGTTAGTTAACGTACATCTCCTGTGTTAGCCATGGCGAAAGGGAGAGGCAGAGGGCGTGGTCGACCTAGAAAACATCAGTTAACTACTCTTGTAAGCTCGGTGGTAACTGAAAATCAACCACCAATGAAGAAAGCAACCCCAGAAGCAACCCCACCTCCATCAGTTCCAATTGCAGATCCAGCAAATGGAGGTGCTGCATGTGAATTTGGATCTACTTCGACTCATCCTGGCATTTCTAAGATACTAGATCTAACTTCTCCAGTGACAATTAGTCATTTAGCAGCCTCTTCAATAGTACCAGTTAATGGAACAATAAAACTGGTAAATCCAGCTCAAAATCAAGTAAACACTCTAGGCTCGTCGGAGAAACCAGTAGTAGAAGAGGCGGTGATAGCAAATGAAGCTGCACCTAAAGCTCCATGGACAACGTTTTTCCAGAAGAATCGATTTGCTACTAATGGTATGTCACTATCCTATATTCCACCATAAATTGTTGATGGCCAGCCTATGGTTCAATTAGACAAATCAGAGGTAAAAGAGGAAGAAAACAAATGGAGGTGTGCGTTGATTGCTTATATCTTAGGGGATGGACCAGGGTATAATGCGATGAAACGGTACATCAATTTGCACTGGTCACATGTTCCTGAGCCTGAATTGTTCTACCATGATGAAGGCTATTATATTATTAGATTTCAAACTATTGCAGATGCTCGAGAAATACTATGTGCTGGTCCTTACTCAATTGCTAATAAGCCTATCATCCTAAAACCATGGACTCCTGACTTTGATTTCACGGAAGAATTTCCTACTGTCACACCATTGTGGGTCAAATTTCCTAAGTTGCCTATGTCATGTTGGGGAGTTGGCTCTCTCAGCAGAATTGCTAGTGTAATTGGGACCCCTGTATTTGCTGATGAGTGCACTACTAAGCAGACTCGAGTATCCTTTGCTCGAATTCTTATTGAAGTTAATGTTATAATAGAATTACCAACTAAAATTGTGGTTATGGATCCTACTGGAAAGAAGTTTCTGCAAGTTGTTACCTATGACTGGAAACCTGCTTATTGTGACAAATGCTTGGTTATGGGACACAAGTGTTCCAATCAGCCACGACCTATGATGCAAAAACCCATCCAGACTAAAAAAACAAAGAGTAACAAGGTGGTCATATAGGAATGGAGAACCAAAGGACCTATACATAATGCACCTGGTCCTCAGAATGTAATCTCATTTGAGGATCAACAGCAAATTGGCAACAAAGTGAAAGTTGTAAATCAAAGAAGAACAATAAAGGCACCTGATCCTAAGGAGATTAATAATCACCATAACATGGTACCTGTAGCTGAGAGGCAGGATGACAAAGGTAAAGCAGTGCAAAGCCCTGAGCTTAATTTCATCAACTTTCCACCTTTGACTCCCATCCCAGTGAGGAATAGGTTTGAAGTTGTATCAACAAGTAGACATGAGGAGCACATTCCACCTGGGGATAGAGGTGGAACTATTATTCAACAATGATGAATTGGTTGTTCTGGAACATAAGGGGTATAAATAAAAGGTATAAACATAAGGAGGTTAGAGAGTATATTAGGGGAAATAAAATCAAGCTAGTAGGTCTTGTAGAAACTAAAGTGAAGGAAGGGAATGCTCAAAGGATCTCAAAAGCTATTGTTCCTGGATGGAGTATACTGACAAACTATAAGGATGCTAGGAATGGAAGGATTTGGTTACTATGGGATACTAGTCACTTCATTATTACTGGTGTTAAAGATGATGCTCAAATGATTCACTGTCAGGTAAAAAGTAGAAGAGGTGATATAGATTGTTTACTCACTGTAGTGTATGGATACAATGGGCTGGAACAAAGAAGAGCTCTCTGGGAAAATTTACAACTACTATCACTGAGTATAGCTGTACCATGGTTAATAACTGGAGATTTCAATGTAGTATTATTCCCCAGTGATAGACTATCTTGTAATCCAGTAAGCTACTCAGAAATTCAAGACTTTGTTGCCTGCCTCCAACATACAACACTGACAGAACTACCTTGGAAGGGTAGCTATTATACATGGTCTAATAAGAAGCCTGGAGTAGATAGAGTCAGCAGTAGATTGGACAGAGTTTTTGGCAATTATGAATGGATGATATCTTAGGGTCATATGGAAACAAATTATGGTTTGCCTCAAATTTCAGACCATGCTCCTATGCTATTAACACTGTCATCTTCAACATGGATTGGTAGAGTGCCTTTCTGATTTTTTAACATAAGGGCAACACATGAAGATTTTTCTCAAATAGCGGCTAGCATGTGGAATTCTCATAGTACACAGGGTACTTTGAAATCAGTTTGGACAAGATTGAAAGACCTGAAACCTGCTTTGAAAGCTTTAAACTCTAGGGAATTCAGGGGCATTACTCGGAAAATTGAGAAGGCTAGAATAGATCGGAGGGTTATCCAAGAGCAGATTTTACTGAATTGAAATGATGCTTTATTAGATATGGAGAAGAAAACACTACTCAATCTTGAGAAGTGGTCCTTAATTGAAGAGAGTGTCCTGCGACAGAAAGCTAGAGCAAGATGGATACAACTTGGAGATTCCAATTCTAAGTACTTTACAGTAGTAATGAAGGATAGAACTCAAAGGAAGCAGATTACAGAAATCATAACTCTACTAGGAGACAAGTTGACTGACCCTGAAGCCATCAAAAGAGAGATTGTGGATTTCTATAAAAGACTAATGGGATCAGCTGCCAATTCTTTGCCTGCTATCAACAGATCATACATGAAGAATGGTCCTACACTGTCTCATCAACAAAGAGTTGATCTATGTGCAGAGGTAACTAACCAAGAGATTGTTGAAAGTCTTAAAGCAATTGGTGATGATAAAGCTACAGGTATTGATGGTTTTAATGCAGTTTTCTTCAAAAAGCATGGGACGTTATTAACAATTAAATCACAGATGCTATAAAGAAATTCTTCTCAACTGGAAAGATCTATAAGGCAATAAACTGCACCACTGTTACATTAGTTCCTAAAGTGACTAAGCCTACCACAGTCAAAGAATATAGACCAATAGCATGTTGTTCAATCCTATACAAAATGATCTCTAAGATCTTGGCTTCTAGATTGCAGAAAGTCATGCCATTCATCATCTATGAAGCTCAAGTAGGTTTCATTCCTGGTAGAAAGATTGCTGACAATGCCATCCTAGTTCATGAACTAGTTAAATCCTATATAGGGTTCAGATATCACCTAGGTGTATGATAAAGATTGATCTCCAAAAAACTTATGACTCAATAGAATGGATCTTCTTACAACAGGTGATGGAGGAGATTGGTTTCCCTGACAAGTTTATCAAATGGATAATGGAATGCATCAAGACAGTCAACTATACTATCCTTGTGAATGGAGAAACCACAGAACCTTTCAATGCTGCTAAGGGTCTTTGACAAGGAGATCATATCTCTCCTTTTTTGTTTGCAATAGTGATGGAGTAGTTGAGCAGATCCCTGTATGAGCTTAAGAAGGAGCCTACATTCCAGTATCACCCCAGGTGTAGAAAATTGGACATAACTCATATGAGTTTTGTTGATAATCTCTTGTTGTTTGCCAAAGGTAATCTATCCTCAGTTGTCACATTATACAAATGCTTCTCTCAATTCTCTGAAGCATCAGGTTTGCAGGCTAATTTGGGTAAAAGTTCAGTGTATTTTGGTGGGGTGAAACAAGATGTGAAGGAGCAGATTTTGGCTCACATGGGATTTGAACAAGGATCTTTTCCCTTCAAATACCTAGGCATTCCTATATCTACAAAGAATATAGCTCTCATACAATGGCAACCTTTGATTGAAAAGATCACAGCCAAGATCTCTTCATGGACTGCTAAAAAGCTATCTTATGTTGGTCGTGTGCAGTTGGTTCAATCTGTTGTTTTTTGCATTCAAGCTTACTGGGATCAATTGTTCATCTTGCCTGCTAAGGTATTGAAAATGATAGAGGCACTCTGCAGAAGCTACATCTGGTATGGAACTAACACAATAACCAGGAAGGCATTAGTAGCATGGGAAAAGATATGTACCCCTAAGTCAGCTGGTGGACTTAATCTCACAAACCTTCCTCTGTGGAACAAAGCAGCAATTGCTAAAACATATTGGGACTTAGCTCACAAACAGGACAAACTATGGATAAGGTAGATCAATGCTTACTACATCAAATAGCAGCAGCTACAGCATATGCCAATCCCACATCAAGCAAGTTGGATGGTGAGAAGAATAATTGGATCAAGAGTTACCATGTTGCAGGCATCACAGCAAGAGCATTATCAGACAAATAACCTACAACTGTTAGGAGAATTACCAAGAGTGAGTTGGAAATGTCTAGTCTTTCATAATTCTGCAAGACCAAAGACAGTCTTCACTATGTGGCTGTTACTCCATGGAAGACTACCTACTAAAGATAGGCTAGTCAACTAGGTCTTAAATGTCACCCCTCATTGTGTTATGTGTCAAGGTCAGGTTGAATCAAGGGAGCACTTCTTTGTGCAATGTCCTTATGCTATAGAATTGTGGAAGAAAGACATGAAGTGGATTCAAAGTGTACCAATGATCACCACCTGCTGTGTAACGACCCAGACGGTCATTTTGAATATTACAACCTCACTTCCCCATTTTTTGCTCAAATTACACTTTACAGTTGTTGTGTGACTTGCTGGGGTAATTGGTTCGGGTCCGGTGAGGTTTTAGAATGAATTGGAACACTTAGTTCCAAGGTTTAAGGCTTAAGTTAAAATAGTGATCGGATGCCGACTTATATATAAATGACCCCGGAATAAAGTTTTGATGATTCCAATAGCTCCGTACGGTAATTTTGGACTTAGGAGTGTGTCCAGAAAATTATTTGGAGGTTCGTAGTGGAATTAGACTTGAAATACCGAAAGATGAATTTTTGAAAAGTTTGACCGGGGGTTGATTTTTTGATATCGGGGTCGTAATTTGATTCTGGAAATTGAAATAGGTCCGTAATGTGATATGTGACTTGTGTGCAAAATTTGAAGTTATTCCGGATTGATTTGATATGTTTCGGTACAAGATATAGAATTTGAAAGTTTAAAGTTCATAGATTTTGATTTGAGGTGCGATTCATCATTTTGATGTTGTTTGATACGATTTGAGGCCTCGAGTAGGTCCGTGTTATGTTATGGAACTTTTTGGTATGTTCGGACAGGGTCCCGAGAGCCTCGGATGAGTTTTGGATGCTTAACGGATCGAATTCGGATTTGGAGTAGGAGCTGAAGCAGCTGGGCTGCTGGTGTGATCGCACTTGCGCGAAAAAGGGCCGCAGGTGTGAGCTCCCGGATGCGAGGAATTAGTCGCGGAAGCGTAAAATGCATGGGTTGGCCAGGCACCGCGGGTGCGAAAAATTTTGCTGCGGGTGCGAAGGCCGCAAGCGCGAAGAAATTATCGCGGGTGCGAAGACAGCAGGCGCGAAGAAATCATCACGGGTTCGAAGACCGCAGGCGCGAAGAAATCACCGCGGGTGCGAAGACCGCAGGTGCAAAGAAATCACCGCGGATGCGAAAATCCTAGGCAGAATGTTAAAAACAGAGGGGGTTCCGAGGTTTGCCATTTTTGGACCTTCAAGCACGGCTTTTGGGGCGATTTTGAGAGAGAATTCAAGGGAAACTTGAGGTAAGTCACTTGTGATCATTTCTACTCCATAATATTGAATTATCATCGAATAATCCGACTAGATTACATGTTTTTGAGGTGTAAATCGGGGGTTTGAACTTAGGGATTTGAAAATAAAAGTTGAAGATTTGGAGGTCGAGTTGAGGTCGGAATTTGATAAAATTAATATGGTTAGACTCGTGGTTGAATGGGCTTCCGAATTTTATAACTTTATCGGATTTTGAGATGTGGGCCCCACAGGTTATTTTTGGGGCATAATTTTGAATTTTTGGAAAATATTAGTATTTTGATATGGAATTAATTCCTTTAATTTTTGTGGGCTGAATCAAATTAATTGTGACTAGATTTGAGCCATTTGGAAGTTGATACGCGCAGAATGGAATTTCTGGAGCATTGCTTAGCTTGCTCGACATTGGATTTTGCTTGTTCGAGGTAAGTAACTCTTCTAATCTTGGAGTTGAGGGTATGAACCCTGAATATATGTATTTTGTGAATTGTTGGGAGGTGACGCACAAACTAGGTAATGGGCGTGTGGCCGTGCACTATAGAAATTATGACATAATTGGTTCTGTGGAATTTTGTAGTTAAATAATCTTGGCATTCTCCATGCGGTTTTATGTGTTAAATTAATTGAGCTAAAAATCATATTAAAAAAAATTATGTTGAGGCTATGTACCAGTATTTGGGGACCCACGGAGGTCATATTGTTATAGCGCTTGGGCTGAAGGAGCCCCTCTGGAGTCTCAGTCATATTCATTTCATTACATATCATATCTCAATCTCTGTTGTTATTCATTGATACATCATATCATCATTTTGGGCTATTTTCATGACATTGTGAGTCCGAGAGACTGGAGAGATTGATGACTGAGTGAGGCTGATAGCCTGATTGTGAGGATTATTATGGGATCAGGTTACACGCCGCAGCAGGCCATGTTGGCTTTATATATATTATTACTATTATATGGATCGGAGCTGCCCGCCTGCAACAAGCCTTATTGGCTTATTATGGCACGTGAGTTGTCCATGCGGATTCTGATATGATATTATAACACGTGAGTTGTCCATGCAACACGTGAGTTCTCCGTGCAGATTATAGCGCTTGGGCTGAAGGAGCCCCTCCGGAGTCTGTACACACCCCTAGTGAACGCAGGTACCTACTAGTGTGAGTGCCGAGTGATGAGTGACTGGGAGGCATGAGTGATTATGAGGTGGCCAGGCGCCGCGGGTGCGAAAAATTTGCCGCGGGTGCGAAGCCGCGGGTACGAAAAACTTTGCCGCGGGTGCGAAGAATTTTACCGCATGTGCGAAGCCGCATGTGAAAAGAATTGTACCGCGGGTGCGAAGCCGCAGGTGCGAAGAAATAAACGCAGATGCGAAAACCCCTGGGCAATACAAAAACAGAGGGGTTCCAAGCTTTTGCCATTTTGGGGCATTTCAAGCTCGGGTTGGGCGATATTTGAGCAAGGTTTTCACGGGAAAACTTGAGTTAAGTCCCTTGTGATCATTTTTACTCCATAATATTGAATTATCATCGAATAATTTGATTTGATTACATGTTTTTGAGGTGTAAATCAGGGGTTTGAACTTAGGGATTTGAAAACGAAAATTTAAGATTTGGAGGTCGAGTTGTTATTGGAATTCGATAAAATTGGTATGGTTGAACTCGTATCGGAATGGGTGTTCGGATTTTATGAAAATTTTGTCGGGTTCCGAGGGCGAGCCTCGCGTTGACTTTTGTTGACTTTTTTGGAATAAATTTTTAAGTCGACATATTATTATCCGGAATTATTTCCGATGAATTTTAATGAAGTTATACAATTAATTTGGTTATATTTGAGCGGCCCAGAGGTCAATTCAAGCAAGAAGACGATTTTGGAATATCGGCATAACTTCAAAAAAGTAAGTGTCTTGCTTAACCTCGAGTGGGGGAATTACCCCTTAGGCATTGAGTCTTATGTGCCATTTGTAAAATGTGAAAAGCCGTGTACGTGAGGTGACGAGTACGTACTTGGGCTTATACGTGCAAAATTCATTGAATTAAAGTCTTA
Organism: Nicotiana tomentosiformis; assembly: GCF_000390325.3. Classification (NCBI taxonomy): domain Eukaryota; kingdom Viridiplantae; phylum Streptophyta; class Magnoliopsida; order Solanales; family Solanaceae; genus Nicotiana; species Nicotiana tomentosiformis. The sequence continues at coordinate 136,205,527 of NC_090815.1, read as the reverse complement.
GGTATTATTGTATAGTAAATTGGGAAATTGTGAAAAATTATTAAATCATCTGTTTGCCATGCCTAAATCGTTATTGTTGAATTTGTTTTTATATAATAATTTGATGTGATTGTTACTTGAAATATTTATGAAATTTCGTGAGTATTGTTGGTTTAATATTTCTTGGAAATTAATTCCAATATGAATTTTCTTATGCAAATAATTAATTTAAGCAAGCTTAAGAAGAGGTGTTAATATAATTATCTAAATTTGCATTAATGAAGGCTTTGCTTTATGCTGAGTATTTTCTATCTCTATTGATTGTTTCTAGGTGTTATATACATTGTGTGGAGTCTTAAGCTATTTGTTGTGAAATTAATTGATTTTGATATATCTTTGGAATTTGGTTGTGGCCATTGGGCAAATTGTGATATGAATTGATTTTATTATGTTGTCGTGTTAATTTCCCGTGTAAATTATTGTGTTGTGTGAATTATTATTTTGGGGAGATAAGGGTAGTATTTCACCGTTGATATTATGTGGGTATAAGAGTGGCATTTCACTGTTGTTGTGTTTGTTGGAATATTGTCTGGACGGAGCGATAAGGGTGGCTATAAGAACGATAAGGGTGGCAATAGGAGCGATAAGGGTGGCTAGTGATATTGTCTGGGCGGAGAGATAAGGGTGAATATAGGAGTGATAAGGGTGGCAATAGGAGCGATAAGGGTGGCTATTGTCAGGGATGATATGTGATGATGTGGGGTTGTGGTGTTGATAATTTTCATGTGATGTTGTAATTTTTTTGTGTTTATTTTTATACCTTGTGTAATTTATCTTGTTGTTGGTAAATTGATAACAATCTGATTTATGTTGAAATTGAGCGCCTGTGGCTATTGCCAGGCGGATTATAAAATAAAATATGGACACGAGGTATCGTGAGTAAATAATGAGGATATTTGGCACGCGAATTGTCCGTGCAGTTGTGATATGAAATGTGGGCACGAGGTGATGTGATGAAACGATAATAATAATTGGCACGTGAATTGTCCGTGCAGTTGTGATATGAAATGAGGGCACGAGGTGCCGGGGAAATATGATGATTTAATTATGGACACGAGGTGCCGTGGAAATATAAAAATGGGCTGAGACCCGTGTTTACGAAAAATATGAAAATGGGCTGAGACCCGTATTTTTATGATTATGAAATGAGGTGTCACATGGTGACTTTTTAATTGAAAGAATTACATTCAAAATATTTATTTGGAAAGATTTTTTCTTAGAAAGTATTATATGAAAGAATTGTATTTGAAAGATATTTATTTGAGAAAATTATATTTGAAAAGATTTATTGAAAGAATTATATTTGAAAAATAATTATTTGAGAAAATTATATTTGAAAGAGAATTATCTGGAAGAATTATATGTGAAAGACATTTATTTGAAGGACTTGATTTAATTGGGTGTAATTGTGTTTATTAATTATTGAGTAATATTAATAGTATTCTTGTTGTCTGTTGTGCATATCACTGGTTGTTTTATTATGCCCTTATTGTTATTTGTTTTCTATTATTTTGTATATTATATTGCACAGGTTATTAGACTAGTGAGTGTCTTGACTGTACCTCGTCTCTACTCCACTGAGGTTAGTCTTGATACTTACTGGGTACCGATCGTGGTATACTCATACTACACTTCTGCACATTTTTGTGCAGAGCCAGGTATTGAAGATATCGGACTTGAGCAGAGTTAAAGCGCGATCGTAAGGATTCAAGGTAGAGTTGCTTGGTCGTCGCAGTCCCTTGGAGTCTTTTCATTTCATTGTACTGTTAATTTGTAATCAAACAGTATTGTATATTCTGTCCTCGTGATCATTCCATGTATTCAATTAGAGTTCGTGACTCAGTACTACCAGTTTTGGGAGGTTGTGTATTGTAATTATTTCCTCTATTAGTTTTCAAGAAAAAAAATGGCTTCAAAAGGTAATTTAAATCGGCTTACCTAGTCTTGGAGACTAGGTGACATCACGACGCCTGTGGTGGGATTTTGGGTCGTGACAGCCCGATGGGTTGTTTATGAGTGATTGCGAGGTATGCCCGAGGGTCTGTTTACGAGTGATTGTGAGGTAAGCCCGAGAGGCTGTTTATGATTTTATCAATGAGTTGCATCGCATTGGCATGCACACATGACATACAGGCACAGAGATGTATTTTTCTTGTGCTGTACAACATCACATCATTCATGATTTCTCACATATTTTTACATATGAGCATACTGATGCATTTGTTTTTACACGGGTTATCCGGAAGGAAAATGAAACATCTTATTTATTATTGAAAAGATTTTTGGGAGAAATTATTGTTTTCAAACTATTCATATTTTTGGCAACTTCGGCAAACGATTTGGGTTTTCACTGATGTATTTGAAGGGAAGAACTATTATTTTTGAAATCATAATTTGGCTGAGCATTTTATCTCTGAGTTACTTCTGGTATTATTTGCTTTATATTGTTGTGGACTGTTGGTTGTGGACCCGACCTTGGTAGAAGCCCGTCACTACTTTCAACCTACGTCTAGGTTTGTTACTTACTTAATACATGGGGTCGGTTGTACTGATACTACACTTCTGCACATTTCGTGCAGATGTTGGCTGTTGTTGTTGCTGTGCTCGATGGTTGCGGGATTTGAAGATGTACCTGCGTTCCTGTTGTAGCTGCCTCTTGTTCAGGGTAGCCTTAGATTTATAAAAGCTCTGTTTAAGTATTATTCAAACAGACTATGTATTTATTTTATTTCCGCTTTGTATACTCTATTCTTAAAGGCTCATGATTTGTACTACCAGTTCTTGGAGATTGTACAAGATTAAAACCTTTATTCACTTAAATTGCTTTAATAATTATTATTGAAATTGGTTAGTTGGTAATTGGCTTACCTAAAGGGTTGGGTTATGTGCCATCACGACTAGTTGGATTTTAGGTCGTGACATGCTGGGACCAACACCTCCAGTGGATCATCAAGCAAGGGAAAGGGAAGTCCAATAAGGCTAGCATATTCAGAATGATATAGGCTGAGACCTCATATGCCATATGGATTGAAAGAAACACGCGTACATTTGAGCAAAAGTATCGAGGTAGTGATGTTCTTGCAAGGGAGATAGCATATATTTGCAATGTTAGAGTAGCTACTCGAGCTAATGTTACACCCTATATTTTTATACGTAAAAATGCGTCGTAAGCAAACTAATGTAGGACCAAAAATGAGATAATATTTAAAAGTATATAAAGTAAGTTAATCATGTTACCTCTGAGGTTATAAATATTGAAGATCATGAACAACAAGTACAAAGAGGGTTGGACAGTTCAGAAGCTAAAGCAATTAAATAAAACAATGTTTCGTCGAAAGTCGACAAGTTGGGAATGTTATAACATATACCTTTGGGGTGAGACTAGGGTGATTAACATGATAAGGAGATTATGTTATGATTTATATTAGTCGTATGACATCCGTGTGTTATGTTTTGAAGTCAAGCGAGTTGTAGAACAAAAGTCGATGAAAGTCATCACAAGTTACATTCGTAAGTTTTACTGAAACTTTGGGTCAAATGTAACTGCAATTTTCTCTCAATATACTTAGAGTTATGGGGTGTTCCACCCATCAAATTAAAGATCTATGAGTCTATTTTCCAACGCATTAAAACATTTGTCAATACGACATTGGAGTAGAAAGATATGGGCATTTGTGCGATACTGCGCAAGCTGCTAGGTGACAAGTAGGTGTGTCACCTACTTGCTTAAATGAAAGCCCAAAAATGGGCCATTTCGGGTCGTCTAAAGAGGCCTTTTAAGGGCCTATTTTCTTCATATATTAGACTTAAAATAGAGCATAATAACCAGACATAAACTCTGCAAAGAATCCTCCCAAAAATTTCCCACAAACCCTAATTGATTTTCTCTCCCTTTCAAGTTCTAATTGGAGGTAAAACCTAGAGTCTGAAGAACCAAGATAAGAGCTGAGTTATCCAACAAATAAGGTGAGTTTACTGCTCTCTTTCATCCAATTTTTCTTCTGTAAATTCATGGTAAGTCATTCTATACTTGTAAGAACTCACGGGACGGTGATCGGAAGCCGTGAGTTTGAGTTATTCACTTGTAGCGGACTGTTTTGTGGACTGTTTTGTGTTGCTGTTAGGCTGCTTGTTTTACTACTGTTTTGTGGAGTTTTGGAGGAGGAAGGGGGTTTATACACACCATATAAATGTAGGGTGATTGGCTGGTCGTTCGTCATAACATTTTCGGGTCGTTTGACACTACTACGGTGGTCATTTTGTGTACGAAGAGATTGGGGTGTGTTGGGCTGTTTTGTAGTATTTGATGGTGTATATAGGGCTGGAAAATGATGTATATATGTTGTTATTGTTCTGTTCTTGTATTGTTGGTGTTATCTTGAATTTGGAGGAAGTAAGGATTATAGAGGAGATGCTGCCCGTTTTAATACAAAATAAGTTTGTCGTTCGTTGTGCGATAGTTGTACCTTTCGTAACTTAACGATAGTATTATTATCATTCTTGTAGATTAAGGTGCAAAGAGGTGAGTTCAACTTGGTGATTGGAAAGATTGTGATAAGGTATGTTAAGGCTAAGCCCTTCCTTCATTTTGGCATGATCTCGTAGCTACATGTGTTAATAATGAGACATAAAGAGAAGTTCGTATTCATGAATTTATTCACATTATTCTAGTCTCATAAGTTACAATATTATTCCTTATCGGGACTTCATATTCAGTTTAGTTTTGTCTTTATTCAGTCAAGAGAGCAGAGGGTCTATATATATATATATATATACAATATTACACTATTTTCACCACCATCGAGCTATAATCGGTGGGCAGGCCCCTATTGGGCAACCTCTGATCAGATGGTAAGTTATATATACCGAGCCTACTGTGGCCGAGCGCCTATGAGCGAGCCCAGGATGGCCGAGATACAGAGCCCAGTATGGCCGAGCGCCTATGAGCGAGCCTACTACGGCCGAGCATTTACACGTACCGAGCCTTATAGGGCCGGACATTTATTTTACTTACTATATTGAAGGAGTTTAGTCACTATCAGCAGGTAAGTATATCTCCAGATCATCTTTGACTCCCAGTTACTTCCAGTTATTATATTATCAGTTCAGTTTCGATTTTCAGTTATGTTATTGCCTTACATACTCGGTACATTATTTCGTACTGACGTCCCTTTTTCGGGGACGCTGCATTTCATGCATGCAGGTTCAGATAGACAGACGAGTAGATCTCCTCAGTAGGTGTTTCCAGAGTTTAGCCTGATCGGTAAGCTCCACATCCTTCGGAGTTATCGGGTCTAGGTTTTTGTGTGCATCTTATGTATGTATTTATATATATAATATGGGTAGGTCGGGGCCCTGTTCCGATCACAATATATCTATCAGTAGAGGCTTGTAGACATATCCTGTTGGTTAGTGCAGTATGTTGGGTTTGTAGGCCTGGTATGTATATTTGATGATTTGTCAGCTGTAGTAGCTATGACGGCCTTGTCGGCCTAGCTTTATATTGATGTTTAGTTAGCGCTAGTTTCCATTCAGTTTTATATTTTGCTTCGCAAATTGTCTTGCAAGGTGGCCCTATGGCCAAAGTATGACATTATATGTTCAGAGTCCCTTAGTCGCAATTTGGTACGCCAGGTTAGGTGAGACACCGGGTGCTTGTCTCGCTCCTAGGTTCGGGGCGTGACAGCTAAGAGTCATATACAATAATTTTCTATAGGAACAGAGTAGATACATTAGTCCTATATGTAAATAGGTATGCTATGTTTGTTTTTACACTTTGAGATAGTCAGCTGAGTTAGCTTGACTATGGATTTGTACAGTTCCATCTTTGGTGATTAATACAAAAGAAAGTTAATTACCAAAATAAAAAATAAAAAAATAAGATGGCACTTCACAAATAAATATACAATAATTATATACATAAAAATACATTTTGAATTAAAGTGATACTTGATATACAAAGTATAAAAGACATATAAATTAATACATCTTGAATTTAGGTGGCATTCACATATGCGTTAGATTTTCAAAAATGGAGTGAATAAGATGAATGTTGGAAAGGGAGAATGGAGATGGATAAAAAAAGTACTTCATGTGATTGGTGAGTCAGTTAACTTATTAAATATTGAGCTTTATTTTTATAAGATGCTAATAATGAAAAAAATAGTGCTCTTTATGAAATAAACAATAAATGATGCTATTTTTAAAAAAAAATAATAGTTAAAAAAGGATCAAGCGTGTAAAAAAGCCTAAATAGAATATAATATTCTCCCTGCTTGATCCAATGACCACATAATACTAATATTTAATAATATAAATATTATTTTGACGCATAAAAATCTCTTCTATAATGTCCAATAGACATATCATAATATGGCAAATCACTAAATATAAGTAGTGTCGCTTATACATAATTTTGTACTACATACTCCTTTTCATATACTATAACATTAGCAGCTTATCATATCAGGTTCATAAACTATAAACATTTTACCGTTATGGTCCATAATAATGTCTCACTGAAACTTATCTTTGTAATATGTCAAAATAATCACGTGTATACTCTTATGAGAAATAAAAAATTCTTTAATGTATATCAGAAATACATATTTGAGCTCAGAGTACCAAAACATCATAAGTGCATCAATCATTTGTACAATCAAGGCCAATTCTATATCAATGTTCTTTAAATAACATAAACCTTTAATTTGTTAATGGATCTGTAATCAGAAGATCAACTCTAATATGCTCAATCGTCACTCTTTGTTTCTGAACTCCCTCCTCAATAGTACAGTACTTTAATTCCATGTGTTTGACAATTGACAACAAGATTGCATTTCTTCTCTCTTTGAACGGGAAAAGTTGGCCATATTACTGCATTTACTTCTCATTGTAACATGCTATTGAATTTTTTTTTAAAATCAACTATTTATAGTTAGAGTTGAAGATAATAGATGCTTTTGAACTTCTTGTTAAATCCATCACTGTGCTGCACCAACCAAATCAATGCAATGCCACAGTCAGTTCGGCGACTATAATCATTTAGCTGTTGATAATGAAATTTTAACTTAGTATTTGCAGTTCAAACTGAAGGTGGCAGAGGCATTTACAATCCACTAGTCATGACTAAGGGGATTATTTCCGTACATACAAGAGTCTTCCGGTTATTACATTGTTTTAGAAATTTACATTCACTAACTTGGACCAACCAAATAATTGAAATAGCAGTTAGCAGTTTGTAAAATTTTCCATTTCAAGTTATCGATTATTGAGTACTATATGTAGTCGTGATTCGAACGAGAGCCTTAGAGCAACAGTAAAGTTGTCTCTGTGTGACCTATATAAATTACTGATTCGAGTCGTGGAAGCAGCCACTAATGGTTAGGGTAGACTGTCTACATTACACCCTTTTGGGTGCGGTCCTTTCCCGGATCCTGTGTGAATGCAGAATGCTTTGTGCACCAGGCTATCCTTTATATGTATTCGTGATAGATATTAATAGGGATCTGCATTAAGGGTGGCAAGTCGGACGGGCCCTAAACAGGCTGGTTTCGTGGGCCGCGGTCCCGGGCCTTACATAAACGGGCTAAACAGTCCCTGGCTAAAAATGCTTTTTGTAGGAACCGGCCCGGGCCCGGGCCCACAAACTCATGGTCCTGGGCTAAACGGGTCAGACCCGCGGTCCCAACGGGCTAAATGGGTGATGGTAGGCTATAATCTCGTGTTTTAGTCGCCTATTTGCACTCTAATTCACTGCACTTTACTTGTGTTGAGCTATAATTTGTAGTATTTTATATTTATTATGTGTTTTATGCCTTGTATGAGCGATTCCAAGTTATGCAGATGTTGTGGAGCTAATTCTAATTATTTTGAGCTTTGAAGTCTAAGTTAAAGCCCAAGGATCTAAGTCGGGATCGTGCTCAGGGGTTAACGGACGAGTAGTGCACTTAATGGGAGAAAAACGAGTTGAGCAGGAGCGAAATTCAGATACGCGATCGCGTATGAGGGCGCACAAGTGACACAGTACTCTGCCAGACATGCACGACCATGAGCGCGATCACAGCTCCAGATGCACGGCCACGCACGGCCATTCCGGGAACTTTACCCTGGCCTATTTTGCTAAATTCGGAGACGACTCTTTTTGACCTATATGAAGCCTAGCTCGTCTCAAAACAAGGTATCTGAGATTTTGGAGCAACTTGTGGAGAGAAGAAGGCAAGAAAACGACAGAGACTCTAACTACTTCATCTAATTCATTCAATACGGAAGTTTGTTTGATTTTGTGAATTGTAATATCTTCTTGTTCTTCTAATACTCTTGTGATTAATAACTTCTCCACTATGGAGTAATCTTTCTTAGGGTTATTGACGGATATTATGATTTGAGTATTGTTTTGGGTTTTTACTATCTGCTAATTGCCTGAATTCATTGAATGAGTTATTAATTGAATTGCAAGGCCAATTATCGTTTTACTTTAATCAAAAGAGGAGTGTTGCTGCAATTCGCATTGTGTCATATTGTTTGGGTTGATTTTACGCCTCTCATAGGTAATTTAAAGAGTTTAAAGAGTTATCAACTGACCAAGTTTAGAAGAATAGTCGAAAGATGTTCTTTCAAAGATCATTCATTCGCTGTGTTTTTGCATATGTTCATAGAACCTGTCATTAGGTTGGTTAATGGAACTCTCATTCATTCAGAAGAAAAATTTGAATCATTGAGATAGCCTAATCTTCTGTTGAAATCCAAAGAGTAAATAGAAGTTAAGAGTGAACTTAGTACGGAATTACCCGGAATAATATTTGATCACATATCTTGTCACAACCCTTACTTCCCACCTTGATATTCAATCGTTGCTACTTAGTCATTAAATTTTCATTATTTTCTCACAATTGATAATCTTAGTTTTTATTATTAGTTGATAATAACATAAATCAAAGGTTTATCTTCCTCGATAGTGTTAAGCTGAAGATTGATTAGAACATTATTTAAACCAATCCCTGTGGAGACGACTTAATACTATACTATCTTTGACTAGCAAGCCTAAGTTTTATATACCGGTTTTGCGCTCGTCAAATTTTGGCGTGGTTGCCGGGGATTGGCGATTAATAGTGTTTGAATTAATTTTTGGTGCTAATTCAGGAGCAATATTTTTACTTTCCTTTTTACGCTCCTCTTATCTGTGTGCAGGCAACAGGTTAGGTTTAGCAGTGTATGACTCGATCCTCTTACTAGGAATTAGTGCCATACGATCCAGAATCAGACAAGCACCTGCGGCAGTTGAGAAGGAAGAAAGGATCGAGCAAATTGTTGTTAGTAGGACTGTTCATTTGGATCGGATATCCGAAATCCGAACCGATCTGCTCAATTTTGAATTTCGGATATTTGGATCGGATTTCGGATTGTGTTTATTAAAATTTTGAATATTCGGATCGGATTCAGATTGGTGTAATTGTAACCCGATCCGATCCGAAATCCAAAATTATTAGGGCATGTATAAATATTAAACTTTAATTTCGGATAGTTAGTACTTCCTTTACATCTTTTTCTAAGTTATTACCTTTACAATTGCTGGATTTAGCTATATTGGCACCATAGTACTCTCATAATTGCATAAATATGAATTTTTCTTACTGTATTGCCTCTTTTACAAAGAAAATATACATATGAGTTTGCAACTTTGAGGCATAATAATCCGATCCGAAATTTAAAAATTTGATCCGATCCAAACTTTAAAATCCGATCCGATCCGATATTAATTCAGATCGGATTCGGATTGCATTTGGTAGAATCCGAAATCCGAATCCGAAATGTGCTAAATCTGATCCGATCTGATCCATGCACAGCCCTAGTTGTTGGGTGAGCCTCCAACTCAAAATATAATGGTGAACAACGAAGAGGAGGTAAACCTAGGTGCGAGAGAGGCAGCTCAGCGACAGGAAGCACGGTTAGCAGCCCGTAGAGTTGCGGACGAAACGGTCGATGGGGATAGAAAGTGCAATCTCAACCGAACCACGATCGAAGATGAATTTGAAAATGCAGCTCCTACGCCTGGGAGGTCGCTAGGAGATTATGCCAGACCGGTGTACAACTAACAACAGTCTAGTGTGAGGCCCCCTCCCATTGATGCACATAATTTTGAACTCAAACAGGGAGTCATCCATACCATTCAGAACAATTGCATATTCAGAGGCAAATCCAATGAACCATCTGATGGACTTCGATAAAATTATGAACACATTCCGCTACAATGGAGCATCACATGATGCCATCTACCTCAGAGTATTCCCTTTCTTACTTAAGGATGATTCAAAGTAGTGGTTGAGAAGTTTGCCCACATGGTCAATTCGTACGTGGGAGGAGATGACTACTAGGTTCTTAGAAAAATATTTCTCTGCTGCTAAGAGTGGACGGATGAGGAAAGAAATTCACAATTTTAGCCAAAGTGAAGGAGAGACAATGTTCGAGGCATGGGAAAGATTTAAGGAGCTATTGCGGAGATGCCCTCGTAACGGAATGGAGCAATGGATACAACTCCATGACTTCTGGGACGGATTAAACCTGTCATCGAGGAGATTGCTGAATAGTGCGGTTGCAGGTCCTCTGATGAAGAAAACTCCTGAAGATATTGTCACACTTCTGAATGAACTATTTGAAGATGCAGAACAATGGTCCACTGACCAAGGGAATCGAAGAAGATCAGCGGGGGTGCACCAAGTAGAATCGTCGGTAGCAACATAGGCTTAAATTGCAGCTATGGCTAAGGACATCAAGAAAATGACGATAGCTCAGGTGCAAAATCAACCACATGTGGGATGTGACATCTGTAGATTGGGACACCCTACACATGAGTGTCAAGCTACAACTGAGGAAGTCAAAGCTATGGGGAACTTTAATAGAGGAAACTACCAAGATAGGAACAATTATAATGCTATGGGTCAAAGACATCCAGGTTTTTTGTGGAGTTCACCTAATGGGAGCTTGAACTCATGGCAGCAAAATAATCTCAGACCCAGGGTCAAGGACCACCAGGTTTTCAGAACCAGCAATACCAACCACCACAGCCAATTCAGTCGAGTATGAAAGATCTTATAAAGGCATTCATCAACAAAACTGATTAAAAAATCTAGACTCAGGACACGACTATCCGGAATTTAGAAAGACAAATGGGAAAGATTGCAAAATTTTTATCTGGAAGGGCTCATGGGACTCTTCCCTCTGACACTGAGAAGAACCCAAAGGAAAAAATCAAAGTTGTATCTTTGAGAAGTGGAAAAATACTGACTGACCTAGTGGTGAAAGCTAGACCTGAGGTGGTTAACAAGCAGACTGAGACACCAGCAGAGAGAAAGAGTGAAGAGCAAAAGAGCTAGAGTAGCAGGGTACAAAAGGAGATTAAAGAAAGTAGACATATGCTAGCTCTACCATTCCCTCAAAAGATGAAGAGAGAGAAACTTGACTAATATTTTGGGTGATTCCTGGAGATGCACAAGAAACTTTATGTGAACATTCCCTTCACAGAGGTACTCACCCAGATGCCTGCTTATGCAAAGTTCTTGAAGAAAATCCTGTCTAGCAAGAGAAAATCAGAGAAAACAACAGTGGTCAAGCTAAATGCCAACTACAGTGCCATATTGCAAAATAAAATTCCCTAGAAGTGTGGGGACCTAGGAAGCTTCACCATACCATGCTCGTTGGGGAGTGAAAAATTCGACAAGGCCCTCTGTGATTCTGATGCGTCTATAAACCTAATGCCTCTGTATGTATTCAGGAAACTGGAAGGTGAGCTTGGAGTGATCAAATTAATACCAGTGTCCCTACAACTTTCTGACCAAACCACCATTCTACCTGAGGGAATCATTGAGGATATTCTAGTGCGGGCTGACAAGTTTGTATTCCTCGTAGACTTTATTGTGGTAGATATGGAGGTGAACAAGGAGGTGCCTCTAATTCTAGGGAGGCCATTCTTATGTACAGACAAAGTCATCCTTGATATCTGTGAAGGGCAACTTATGCTCAGAGTGGGCAACGAAATATTGGTGTTCCAGATGAAGAGAATGATTAAATACCCCAGTGATGAGGCGTCCGCCTACTCGTGTTTCAAGCTAGACGTTGTTGGAGAATTGGCTAAAAAATACAAGTTTGACAAGCTTGTGGGGGATACTCTAGAGAGGTGTATTACTCAGTCTAGCATAGTGGAGGATGAAGATCCAAAAATAAAGAAAGAGGCAGAAGCTCTTAAAAATGAGGATCAAGTGGTTGATGAGGAGGAACTAAAAGAGGAGGCTTCTAAGCCTAATGTGGAATTGAAAGTCCTCCCCACTCACTTAAAATATGATTTTTCTTGAAACTAACAATTTTTCTGTGATTATTTCTACTGACTTGACAGGTACACAAGAGCGAAAGCTGGTGGAGCTGATGAAAAAGCACGGGAAGGCCATGGGCTGGAGTATAGCTGATTTTCAAGGAATCAGTCCAGCTATTTACATGCACAAAATTATGTCAGACGAAAATAGCAAGCCAGTGGTGCAGCCCCAGCGCAAGCTGAACAAAATTTGGAGGAGGTAGTGCACAATGAGATAATCAAATTGCTAAGGGGGGATTAGTCCATTACAAGTTGTACCTAATAAGGGGGGAATGCAATAGTGAAAAATAAAGATAATGAATTAATCCCCGCAAGAACAGTCACTGGGTGGAGAATGTGCATTGATTATAGAAGGCTGAATAATGCAACAAGGAAGGACCACTTCCCACTCCCCTTTATTGATCAAATGCTTGAGAAAGTGGCTGGACATGGATGCGACTATTTCTTGGATGGGTACTCAGTCAACAATCAGATACCCATTACCCCAGAAGATGTTGAGAAGACCACATTCACTTGCTCGTCAAGTATTTTTTCTTATAGGAGGATTTCATTTGGGTTGTGTAATGCACCTGCCACTTTTCAGAGGTGCATGATGTCTATATTCTCTAATTTAAACGAAAAGTATCTAGAAGTATTCATGGATGATTTCACCATCTTTGGTGATGACTTTGAGGACTACTTGAAGAATTTGGAGCTCGTACTTGAACGTTGTGAAGCCACGCAATTTGTCCTTAATTGGGAGAAGTGTCACTTCATGGTGAAAGAGGGAATTGTCTTGGGCCACAAAGTGATTGCACATGGAATTGAAGTTGATAGAGCTAAGGTTAATGTAATTGTTAGGCTCCCTCCACCGACTTCTGTGAAAAGCATAAGGAGTTTCTTGGGACATGCTGGGTTTTATAGGAGGTTCATCAAAAACCTTTCAAGCATTACAAAAGATGTCAAGTTTGTTTTCAATGTGGAGTGCTTAAGATCATTTGAATTGATAAAGGAAAAGCTTGTAAGTGCTCCTATTATGGTGACACCTGATTAGATCCAGCCATTTGAGATAATGTATGATCCTAGTGATGGAGTTGTGGGGGCAGGTCTAGGGTAAAGAAAAGATAAAATGCTTAGGCCCATCTACTAAGTAAGCAGGACGTTGAATGATACTCAAGTCAACTATGCCACTACTGAAAACGAGTTCTTTGTTGTGGTTTTTGCTTTTGACAAGTTTAGATCATACCTGGTGGGGAGCAAAGTGATTGTACACACGGATCACTCAGCCTTGAAATATCTGTTGAGTAAGAAGGAGTCCAAGCTGCGTCTGATGTGGTGGGTGTTGTTGCTCCAAGAGTTTGACTTGGAGATCAAAGATATGAAGGGCACAAAAAATCAAGTCTCCGATCATCTATCTCGACTTGAGAGACCCCCGGTTGAAACAATTGAAATAAGGGAAAAGTTCCCCGATGAGCAGATTTTCTCCGTTGTTGCGATCTCTGAAAGACCGCCTTGGTATGCTGATGTAGCCAACACTTTGGTTGGCGGATGGTTACCGCATGACCTCTCTCGTGTTCAAAGAAGGAAGCTTCAAGGTGAGGTAAAAAGTTATTTTTGGAATGACCCTTTCTTGTTTAAACAATGTGCATATGGTGTGATTCAAAGATGTATGCCTGAAAGAGAGATGACAAGCATTCTGTCTCATTGCCATGATAGAGCAGCTGGAGGATACTATGGTGGAAATCGCACTGCAGCAAAGGTCATGGAAGCCGGTTTCTATTGGCCTACTTTTTACAAATATGCATGAGCATATGTAGTTGCATGTGACAAGTGTCAAAGGGCAGGTAATATTAGCAAGTGGGATGAAATGACTCTCAACTCCATTCTGGTATGTGAATTTTTTATGTTTGGGGCATTGACTTCATGGATCCGTTCCCATCGTCGCATTCTTATGAGTATATCCTAGTAGCCATTGACTATGTCTATAAGTGGGTCAAAGCAATCCCTACTAGGACCAATGATGCTTGGGTGGTGTGTGAGTTCTTACGAAAGAACATCTTTACCCGCTTTAGGACACCTCAAATGATTATCAATGACAATGGATCACACTTTATGAACACACAGTTAGATGCACTGCTGTCCAAGTATGGGGTCACACACAAAATAGGAACCATGTATCATGCCCAAACTAGTGGTCAAGTTGAAGTGGCTAACATTGAACTTAAACGAATTCTTGAAAAGACGGTTAGTGCTTATCATAAGGATTGGTCTGTAAAGTTGGAGGAAGCTCTATGGGCGTACAAAACTGCGTTAAAAACAACCATAGGGACTTCACCGTTCAAACGAGTGTATGAAAAATCATGTCACCTACCTGTTGAGATAGAACATAAAGCTTATTGGGCAATTAAGATGCTTAATCTTGATCTTAGTCTTGCAGGTGAACACAGGCTGGGTCAGATGAATGCCTTGGAGGAGTTTAGACTGGACACGTATGAAAATGCGCGGATTTTCAAGGAAAAGACAAAAAGGTGGCATGATCGTCTGATTAAGCCAAAGGAGTTTCATGAAGGGGATATAGTCTTACTGTATAATAGTAGACTCAAATTGTTCCCCGAAAACTTTAAGTCTAGATGGACGGGACCGTATGTGGTGAAACATGTATCACCATATGGGGCAATTGAGATCTAAAACATGGACGGAACTGAGAGTTTCAAAGTGAATGGGCACAGGCTAAAACTGTATCTTGCTGGAGGATTTGCTCAGCAATCCTCGAGCATCAAAATGGGTTGAGGATGCCCGGTTGAGTCAAGCTGATGACTATAACTCAGAACTACTTCTAGGTCTTCTATTAGTTAGATTTTTCACTCTTATTTATAGTGTAGAATAGATAGAAATTAGTGTATAGTATGATGTGGTAGGTGCAGGAAAGTACATGTCGCGGAAGGTAGGAATTAAGGTGTCTTAAAGACCCCTTTTGAGTGTATCCGTGCACAACCGCGCACCTGGGGGGATACCTCGTGCATTTGGTCACGCAACAGGCAATGTTATACGATGCGGGACGTGCATGGCCGTGCATCTGATGGGGTGACCGCGCACCTGGTCGCGCACTTTCACCAGTGTACTGCCTCACATGCGGAACCGCGCATCGACCACACACTGACCACGTATCAGGTAAGTTTTTCCTTTTTCTTTTTAATTTCGGACTTTCCCCTCTCAATACCCCCAATTCTAAAATTTCCCTCTTTTTCTCCCCTACACTAAACAACCCTAATTTGACCTCCCCTTCTCTCATCCCCTATCTATAAGACACACATCACCACACCACCCCCCCTCCTCTTCTCCCTTCACCCAACCTCACGAGTCTTCTACTAGCTAAATTTTTCACTTTTGTTTATAGCACAGAGTAGATAGAAATTAGTGTATATTATGACTTGGTAGGTGCAAGAAGGTACATATTGCGGACGGTGAGAACTAGGGTGTCGAAAAGGCTCCTTGTGAGTGTACCAGTGTGCGACTGCACACCTGGTGGGGTACCTCGCGCATATGGTCGCCCAAAAGACGATGCTAGACGATGTGATAATATGCACGGACGCGCACCTGAAGGGTTAACCGCATACATGACCGCGCACCTGCACCATTACATTGCCATATGTGCGCGGCCGCATACGGGATAACCCGACCGCGCACAGATAAGTAATTCTTTCTTTTAATTTCGGACCCCCCTCAACCCCCCTTCTAAATTTTCCCCTTTTCCCTTTCTTCCTACGCAAAACCCTAACCCCCTCCCCCTCCCCTTTCTCATATCCTCTCTACGAAGAACACAAACCCACTCCCCTACTCTTCCCCCTTCCTCAAGAGCACTCTTTCCGTGAGACCCCTCAGGTATATGAGATGCTATTTCCCTTATTTTTATTTTTTTCTTGTTTATTTGTAGCAATTTTGTTGTTTTTGTTTCTTTTTTTTTCTCTTTTTCTTGTGGGGTGGAGGTTAAGTTTCACCATGGAGACTGACCATATAGTTTCTAGGAGTGAAATTGGTGTATCCTTAGTCCAGCTAGGGCTAAAATTTGCTTTGTGGGTGGTTAGGAACAACTGTGCATGTTAAGTGTTTGTGTAAATGCCACAATGAGGTTGAGGGTATAATTTTGTGACCAAGTGTGAGGGTGAAGTCTGAGTAGCCTTTCTTGATTCGCAAAGTGATTCATTAGCTAATAGTTGGCAGTTTATTACATCTACTATGGCGCCCTCCAAGAAAAGAAAAACTGTGAGTGCCTCCACAAGTGGTCAAGCGGGCACGTCCCGGTCGCGAGCTTCTGCATCCGCTCGTCCTTATGATACGAAAAATTTGCCTCATAGGAAGCCCAACAATGATTTAATAGCAAAGCAAGCAAAAATCCCATACCGGAAAGAGGAATCAATATTGGGTCTCTCCAAAATGACAGTCTCAGAGTTTATACGGAATTGGTCCGGCAGGGAATGGGGGTATTTTTCGAAGAACCCGGCGAAGCAAATTTGATGGTTGTTAGGGAGTTATACGCGAACTGCCCGAAACATGAGGACCATGTTTGTACAGTTCAGAAGAAGAGAGTGGATTTCTCCAAAGAGGCCATCCAAAAGGACTATCACTTGCCGAAATACGTGGAAGACCCTGATGCAGATGATTTGTATTTGGTGTACAACAGGGAACCATATCCATGGCGCACATTCTTTGAGAAAATTTGTATGCCCGGGAAGGAGGTGGTGTGGCTGATCCACGACCACAAATTTCACTCTACTTCACTCACTTTTGAGGGGAAATTCTGACTCTACATAATTAATAACCACCTCATGCCTTCAGGTAACACTATTGAGGTGAATGGTCCCCGGGATGCTCTGATTTGGTGTTTTGTCACCGGCCACGACTTTGATGTTGCTAAAGTCCCCATGGTTGTTTTGAACACAGTTCTGTACGCCCATAGAGCTTCTTCCAACTTTACAGACTAATCCTTACGAGAAGCATTGACCATCTTTTCAAGAGTTCGTTTAAGTTCACAGTTAGCCACTTCAAGTTGCCCATTAGTTTGGGCATGGTACGGGGTTCCTGTTTTGTGTGTGATCCCATACTTGGACAGTAGTGCATCAAACTGCTTGTTGATAAAGTGTGACCCATTGTCATTGATAATCACTCGAGGTGTCCCAAAGTGGGTAAAGATGTTCTTCCGTAAGAACTTACACACCACCCGAGCATCATTGGTCCTAATAGGGATTGCTTCGACCAACTTATAGACATAGTCAATGGCTATTAGGATATACTCATAAGAATGCGACGATGGGAACGGACTCATGAAGCCAATACCCCAAACGTCAAATATTTCACATACTAGAATGGAGTTGAGAGGTATTTCGTCCCTCTTGCTAATATTACCTGCCCTTTGGCCACTTGTCACATGCAGCTACATACGCTCGTTCATCTTTTACAAAGTAGGCCTATAGAAACCGACTTCCATGACCTTTGCTGCAGTGCGATTTCTACCATAGTGTCCTCCAGCTGCTCCATCATGGCAATGAGACAGAATGCTTGTCATCTCTCATTCAGGCACACATATTCGAATCACACCATCTGCACACAGTTTAAACAAGAAAGGGTCATTCCAAAAATAACTTTCTACCTCACCTTGAAGATTCCTTCTTTGATCACGAGAGAGGTCACGAGGTAACCATCCGCTAGCCAAAAAGTTGGCTACATCAGCATACCAAGGCAGCCTTTTGGAGACCACAACAATGGAGAAAATCTGCTCATCAGGGAACTCTTCCCTTATTTCAATTGTTTCAACCGGGGTCTCTCAAGTTGAGATAGATGATCGGCGACTTGATTTTTTGTGCCCTTCCTATCTTTGATCTCCAAGATAATCTCTTGGAGCAACAACACCTACCGCATCAGACGTGGCTTGGACTCCTTCTTACTCAATAGATATTTCAAGGCAGAGTGATCCGTGTGTACAATCATTTTGCTCCCCACCAGGTATGATATAAACTTGTCAAAATCAAAAACCACAACAAAGAACTCTTTTTCAGTAGTGGCATAGTTGACTTTAGCATCATTCAATGTCCTGCTTGCACAGTAGATGGGCCTAAATATTTTATCTTTTCTTTGCCCCAGAACTGCCCCCACGGCTACATCATTAGCATCACACATTATCTCAATTGGCTGGCTCCAATCAAGTGTCACCATAATTGGAGCACTTACAAGCCTTTTCTTTATCAATTCGAATGCTCTTAAGCACTCCATATTGAAAACAAACTTGACATCTTTTGCTACCAATGCAGTCAACAGTTTGGTAATGCTTGAAAGGTTTTTGATGAACCTCTTGTAGAACCCAGCATGTCCCAAGAAACTCCTTATGTTTTTCACAGAAGTCGGTGGAGGGAGCCTAGTGATTACATCAACCTTAGCTCTATCAACTTCAATTCCACGTGCAGTCACTTTATGGCCCAAGACAATTCCCTCTTTCACCATGAAGTGACACTTCTCCCAGTTAAGGACCAAGTGCCTGGCTTCACAACATTCAAGCACGAGCTCCAAACTCTTCAAGTAGTCCTCAAATTCATCACTACTGGCATGTCCTCAAATGACTGGACTGATTCCTTGAATATTATCTATACTCCAGCCCATGGCCTTCCCGTGCTTTTTCAGCAGCACTACCAGCTTTTGCTCATGTGTACTTGTCAAGTCAGCAGAAATAATCATAGGAAAATTATTAGTTTCAAGAAAAAGCATATTACAGTAAGTGGGGAGGACTTTCAATTCCACATTAGGCTTAGAAGCCTCCTCTTTTAGTTCCTCCTAATCAACCACTTGATCCTCATTTTCAAGAGCTTCTGCCTCTTTCTTTATTTCAGGATCTTCATCCTCCACTGTGCTAGATTGAGTAATACACTTCTCTAGAGTATCCCCCACAAGCTTGTCAAACTTGTATTTTTCAGCCAATTCTCCAACAACGTCCAGCTTGAAACACGAGTAGGCGGACGCCTCATCACTAAGGTATTTCATCATCCTCTTCATCTGGAACACCACTTTTTTGTTGCCCACTCTGAGCATAAGCTTCCTTCATATATATATCAAGGATAGCTCTACCTGTACATAAGAATGGACTCCTTAGAATTAGAGGCACCTCTTTATTCGCCTTCATATCCACCACAATAAAGCCTACGAGGAACACAAACTTGTCCACCCGCACTAGATTATCCTCAATGATTCCCTCAGGTAGAATGGTGGTTTGGTCATCCAGTTGTAGGGACACCGGTATTGATTTGATCATTCCAAGCTCACCTTCCAGTTTTCTAAATACAGACAGAGGCATTAGATTTATAGACGCACCAGAATCATAGAGGACCTTGTCGAATTTTTTACTCCCTAACGAGCATGGTATGGTGAAGCTTACTGGGTCGC
This sequence comes from Nicotiana tomentosiformis, assembly GCF_000390325.3. NCBI lineage: Eukaryota > Viridiplantae > Streptophyta > Magnoliopsida > Solanales > Solanaceae > Nicotiana > Nicotiana tomentosiformis. The sequence continues at coordinate 136,185,720 of NC_090815.1, read as the reverse complement.
CACACTTCTGGGAAATTTTACTTTGCAATATGGCACTGCAGTGGGAATTTAGCTTGACCATTGTTGTTTCCTCTAATTTTTCCTTGCTAGAGAGGATTTCCTTCAAATATTTTGCATAATCAAGCATCTGAGAGAGTACCTATGTGAAGGGAATGTTCACATAAAGTTGCTTGAGCATCTCCAAGAATCGCCCAAAACATTTGTCTAGTTTCTCCCTCTTCATCGTTTGAGGAAATGGTAGAGCTGGCATATGTCTACTTTCTTCAATCTCCTTTTGTACCCCGCTACTCTAGCTCTTTTTCTCTTCACACTTTATCTCTGTTGGTGTCTCAGTCTCCTTGTTAACCACCTCAGGTCTAGTTTTCACCACTGGGTGAGTCAATGTTTTGCCACTTCTCAGAGATACAACTTTGATTGTTTCCTTTGGGTTCTTCTCGGTGTCAGACGGAAGAGTCCTATGAGCCCTTTCAGATAACAAATTCGCAATCTGTCCTATTTGTATTTCTAAATTTCGGAGAGTCGTGCCCTGAGTATCGAATTTTTCCTTTGTTTTGTTGATGAATGCATTCATGAGATCTTCCATACTTGACTGAATTGGCTGTAGTGGCTAGTATTGCTGCCTCTGCTGGATCTGAAAACCTGGTGATCCTTGACCTTGGGGTCTGAGATTATTTTACTGTTATGAGTTCAAGCTCCCATTAGGTGAACTCCACGAAAAACCTGGATGTCTTTGACCCATAGCATTATAGTTGTTCCCACCTTGGTAGTTTCCTCTATTAAAGTTCCCCACAACATTGACTTCCTCAGCTGTAACTTGACACTCATGTGTAGGGTGTCCTAATCCACATATGGCACATCCCACATGTGGTTGATTTTGCACCTGAGCTATCGTCAGTTGCTTGATGTCCTTAGCCATAGCTGCAATTTGAGCCTGCATTGCTACCAATGATTCTACTTGGTGCACCTCCGCTGATCTTCTTCGTTCCCCTTGGTCAGTGGACCATTGTTCTGCGTCTTCAAATAGTTCATTCATAAGTGTGACATTCTCTTCGGGAGTTTTCTTCATCAGAGGACCTACAACCGCACTATTCAGCAATCTCCTCGATGACAGGTTTAATCCGTCCCAGAAGTCATGGAGTTGCATCCATTGCTCCATTCCGTTATGAGGGCACCTCCGCAATAACCTCTTAAATCTTTCCCATGCTCTTAGCAGCAGAGAAATATTTTTCTAAGAACTTTGTAGTCATCTCCTCCCACGTACGAATAGACCCTGTGGGCAGACTTCTCAACCACTGCTTTGCATCATCCTTAAGTGAGAAAGGGAATGCTCTGAGTTAGATGGCATCATGTAATGCTCCATTGTAGCAGAATATGTTCATAATTTCATCGAAGTCCATCATATCTGTTGTTGGGATCTTCATTGGGTTTTCCTCTGAATATGCAATTGTTCTGAATGGTCTGATTAACTTCCTGTTTGAGTTCAAAATTATTGGCACCAATGGGCGGGGGCCTCACACTAGACTATTGTTGGTTGTACACCTATCTGGCATAATCTCCTAGCGCGCTCCTAGGCCTAGGAACTGCATTTTCAAATTTATCTTCTTGAACAGTTGAGGATGCCCGGTTGAGTCAAAATCTCATATTTGTGTGTATGTATATGAGTTTTCTTTTTGTTAGTTGTAGTAGTTAAAGATAGAAAATAATTGAAGGAAAAAAAACCATAAAAATTGAATTTTTTTAACTTTGCGATTTTTCCCGACGATGGATATTAGTCGACAGGTTTCTTGAGGGATTAAGGTCGAATGAAAAAGACAAAAAGATTTTCTTTTGTAGGTAGTGTATTAATTCCCCCTTGATTTTTCTTTGTGCTGCGGTTCTTTTTCAAGGGCTTTGATTGAACTAGGTGTAGTTAGTTTTTATTTTGGTAGGAGTAGGAAACCTTGTGCTATGATTTGAATGGAAGGCAATATATCTTGACTCTATTATGCCTTGAGAATAGTGAGTGCTTTAATTGTGATACTTAGACGCAATTTTTGACTCTTGCATAAGTACCTTAAGGTGTATGATCTTAACGTTGCTTAAATGTTTTTGCTAGAGTGTCGTGATTCCGATCTTGAGTGAGTTATATGCCATGTATATGGGAGATTTGTGTTATTCTGTGCATTGCATCTAAGGTCTAGAACTTGCCCTGTGTGTTTGCAAAGCGAAATAGTAGTTTTATTCAGTCTTGGAAGTGATATATGCATTTCTTTATTGAGCCAGTTATATGCTTGTACCCGCCTAATGGTCATGTATCTTAGTTAACCCCGTTGAGCCTGTAATCCTGTTTCTTTGGCAACCACATTACAAGCCTTACCCATTTATTTGAATTGACCATCTATTTGAACCTCTTACCTCTCATGAACACTTGAATTGATTATGAACTTTATAAAAGTCGAAGTGTGGGGGTAGTTGGTGTGGCTTTTGAGTGGAACTAATGAAATGAGGAGAAAAGTGCACTGTATTGAAAAAGTAAGATCCACTTGAATCGAAAAAAAAAATGTTTTATTGTTGTAAAAATATTCATTGATAGTGGTGACTCTTAATATAATTGTACTTAAAGAAGTAGGGAGTTAATGTAAATCGATGTGAAGGTGGAGTTATGGTTTGACATAAGTGTGGGGGTTTTAACGGTTAATTGTATGTACTAAAGTGCTTAGGGAGGTATAGTCACTCTTATATCTAAAGGTATCCTACCCATCATGCAGCCTACATTACAACCAAATAAAGTCCTACTTGATCTTTGACTGAATAAGCTCAATTAGTACAGTAGTACACTACGGGCAAGCCTATGGTACGTCTTTTGTGGCATATGAATGTTGTTTCTGAGAGTGAGTGAATTCTTTCTATCTTGAGTTCCTAATTGTTCTTAATTTCTATCGTGTGTGGAACTACTCTTTATTGTTGTGTGAGGGCACTTAATTCATGAAGGAAAGGTAATGTCATTGACTTCTAGGCTAGAGTAAGTGAGTGGGTTATAAATAATGCGTGGTGCTTTTGAGTCAAATCTTGAGGTTAAGATGTTACGATATTGTACTTAATCTGTTTTAAAGAGTCTTGGTGTGATGAATTATGAGAGTTGTTGAAAAAACAAATGGTCGTGTTCTTTGTGAAATGTAGTTTGATTGTTCAAGGACGAGCAATGGTTCAAGTGTAGGGTGTTAATGGTAAGCTATAATCTCGTGTTTTAGTCGCCTATTTGCACTATAATTCACTGCACTTTACTTGTGCTGAGTTATAATTGGTAGTATTTTGCACGTATTGCGTGTTTTATGCCTTGTAGGAGCGATTCCGAGTTATGCAGATGTTGTGAAGCTAATTCTAGCTATTTGGAGCGTTGAAGTCTGAGTAAAAGCCCAAGGAACTAAGTCGTAATCATGCTCGGGGGTCAACGGGCGAGTAGTGCACTTAATGGGAGAAAAGAGTTTTGAGCAGGAGCAAAATTCATATGCGCGACCGCGCATGAGGGCGTGCAAGTGAAACAGTACTCTGTCATACATGTGCGTCCATGAGCGCGATCACAGCTCCAGATGCGCGGCCGCGTACGTCCATTCCGGGAACTTTACCCAGGCCTATTTTGGTAAATTCGGAGGCCACTCTTTTTGACCTATATGAAGCCTAGCTCGTCTCAAAACAAGATATCTGCGATTTTGGAGCAACTTGTGGAGAGAAGAAGGCAAGAAAACAGCGGAGACTCTAATTACTTCATCCAATTCATTCAATACGGAAGTTTGTTTGATTTTATGAATTGTAATGTCTTCTTGTTCTTCTAATACTCTTGTGATGAATAACTTCTCCACTATGGAGTAATCTTTCTTAGGGTTACTGATGGATATTGTGATTTAAGTATTGTTTTGGGTTTTTACTATCTGTTAATTGCCCAAATTCATTGAATGAGTTATTAATTGAATTGCAAGGCCAGTTGTGATTTTACTTTAATTGAAAGAGGAGTGTTGCTGCAATTCGCATTGTGTCATATTGTTTGGGTTGATTTTACGCCTCTCATAGGTAATCGAAAGAGCTTAAAGAGTTGCCAACTGACCCAGTTTAGAAGAATAGTCGAAAGACGTTCTTCGTAAGATCATTTATTTGCTGTATTTTTGCATATGTTCATAGAACCTGTCATTAGGTTGGTTAATGGAACTCTCATTCATTAGGAAGAAGAATTTGAATCCTTGAGATAGCCTAATCATCTGTTGAAATCGAAAGAGTCAATAGAAGTTAAGAGTGAACTTAGTACGAAGTTACCCGAAATAATAGTTGATCACATATCTTGTCACAGCCCTTACTTCCCATCTTGATATTCAATCGTTGCTACTTAGTCATTAAATTTCCATTATTTTATTACAATCGATAATCTTAGTTTTTATTATTAGTTGATAGTAACATAAATCAAAGCTTTATCTTCCCGGATAGTGTTAAGCTAAAGGTTTATTAGAATATTATTTAAACCAATCCCTATAGAGATGACTTAATAGTTAATACTATACTATCTTTGACTAGCAAACCTAAGTTTTATACACCGATTTTGCGCTCGTCAATGGGCCCAACGGCTAAGCAGTAATATTTTTTAAAATTAAATAGAAATTAATGACAAAAAGATGTTAAAAAAACATCTAAGGTCATTCCTTGTAATTTTATTATAGAATTGTGACCTAATTTTTTAATTCAAATTTAAGACAAAAATATTGTAAAAAGATATTCAAAGCAATGCCTTGTAATTTTATTATAGCAATAAAAAATATGGTAATATCTTTCTTAGTCTTCCTCCCCCCTATGGAATGAGCACAACAAGGTGCTAATACTACCATTGAGAAGAAAAAGGAACTAATCAAGAAGTGCCAAAATACAAGTTACATAATACATACTAATTTTTGTTCATACAAATTATATGCTATCTCTTACAAACTTCATAAATCCTTCAAGGTTCGGAGGAAGTTCCATTGGTGGCGGCGAAAAAGTAGCTTGGTCATTGCCGCTTCTATTGTCGGGTGAAGTCGCATCCTCAGCAAGTTCAGCTAACATTTCTTCGTAAGTTTCATCTACCTCTGGTTGTAATTCAGCAAGTCCAAAATTTCTTCTTTCCGAACGGATCCAATCTCTGAAAAGTACTGATTTTTTCAAGCTATCTCTCATAGACGCTCTATGATCACCGATTTGAAGTCTTGCTTGACTGAAAGCGCTCTCTGATGCCACTGTTGAAGTTTGAATAGTTAAAATATCTCGAGCCCTCCTTGAAAGAACCGGAAAGTATTTTTCTTCGTCCTTCCACCATTGCAAAATATTAAAGGTACCGCAGGGATTCACTTCCTCAAGTTGTTGCGACAAATAAACTTCAAGCTCATTTAGTTGTGAAAAATCATTACTACTAGAACCAAAAGAACCCCTAAACCCCGCCCAAACACTAAGTCCTCTTACTCCCGCAGTTCTTTTAGAAGATTGAGAATCAGAAGAAGAAGGAGTTGGAACATTTGGTCTAGCATGATTTAATGCAACTTGATAAGCATTATAAATAGTTTCATCATTTGTTCTAATTGAGGCTATTGCTTCCGGAAGTTTATGCAATTCATCATCTTCAAGTGCTAAACCATTATATCCATTGGGCCCGCTAAGGGACCAGTCCGGTCCCGGTCTCTTGGCGGGCCAAACGGGTCCGGTCCTAACGGTTCCTAGCTAAGAATCGGCCCACCTCTAACGGGCCAACCGGTCCCAACCCATTTAACCCGTTTAATCCGTGGTTCCGATCCGATCTCGGTTTCGACCCGGCCCACTTGCCACTCTTAATCTGCAGCATCACATGGGAAAAACAAGTACACAAAACCTGGACGGTTTATGTTCAATCAACTCTTAAGATAAACCCCATGAACGGTGGACATTACATTTTGCCATATTCGACTTCGCACCAGCAAAATTAGTGCGATGTAACTACAAATTGTAGCAGTTTTGGTGCTATGGTGATTGACGGTCGATATTGAGAATTTTTCATTTCAAGTTAAGATTAGTAATTATTGAGCTGTAAACTTTGCCACTATAGTCATGATTTGATGGTTCATAATTGAAGGTTTTTTATTTCAAGCTAAGATTGTTAATTATTGTAGTGTAGACTGTGACTGGAATTATATTCTAGAACAATTGACATATTATGACATGTTAAACTTTTTTGACGGTACCAATGTATATAACTTAAATCCGGAAAATATCCAATTGGTAGCCAAACGATGGATGTAAGCGTTTCCCAAATGAAAAAGGTTATTCATTCATCATGAATCAAAGTCTCGCATTTAAAGTTGGAATATAAAATAGTCTTTATTAGAAAACGCTTTATCCGAACATGAAATGTTTCAACGATAATTTAAATTAATTGGGTCCTAAGGACGCTTTACCTTCATATCAACCGTGTATGTGCATGAATTTCATTTGACGGACAACCTTTGATCACGTGGAAGTCCAAAGAAGTATAAGAGAAAACTGACAAATTGATTTCTTTCATTTGCCCCACTTGTGAGTCTTTCTTCTTCTTTTGTCATGTGCTTGGTGTCCTCATGTTTAAACAAAATCTATTTTCATCCCTTCAGTTCAATTTAGTTGCCACATTAGCCCATGATGTTCTGAAAATGCTTGTCCATTCACAAAGTTTATCTCAATTCAGTTATTTTATACAAGTTGTATTTATCAGTGCTTTATACTAAAAAGTTCTTCATTCCTAAATTTGAACTCGAAATCTCAATTTAATAATGATGGAATCCCAATCATACAATTATTTTTTTGATAATATTATTTATTTAACCAGACTGATCGATGTATATGATTTAGGTAAATAACTCCCTTTCGTACAAAATGTAAGCAAAGAATAATTCTATTGTCTACACAACATAAATATATATTTAAAAATTACTAAAGAATATGGGCATAGATATAATAGGAAAATGTTAAGGGTCTCTTCTTACATTTCCCAAATCAGTGGGGTCTAAGAGAGATATCCAGAAAGTGATATGTTTTTATTTATTTAAAAGCCATTAAAACGAAACACATTTGCCGAAACAGCACGTAAGCAGAGCGAAGAAGCAAAGCACCATAGTTTGGAAGAGTGATCATGGAAACTAATTTCAATGTTTTATCGACCCAAATTCAAGGCTCTTTTCCATCTTCTTCACCTCAAGTTTTTACATTGGTAATTCCATCTAAATTCTACTACTTTTTCCCTTTTTAATTTCATCTTCCTTAATTTTCCTGGCTTAGTTTACCATTTGCAAGATGTAAATGTTTGTGAATTGAGTGTATAAAATTGAGAGAGAGGAAGGGAGGCTGTATCTAGAAATGAGTGTTCTTAGGTTTAGTGGATTAGTTTTTGAGGTAATTGCTTGATTACACATATTTCCTAATAGAAGAGGAGGAAAAGTAAAATATGTAGTATTAGATTAGAGAGCCCATCATATGTCCAGGGAAATGATAAAATTGTTTCTTTTTGAAAGTTAAATAAGATTGTTATGGGTTTTGTAGGAAACAGGATAATACTGAGAAAGTTACTGAAGTTTATTTTTCTAACTTTGTAAATGTCTCCAATAATAGATTGAATTCTCTCTATCTTAAGTAAGCGCTCTTATCAGACAAGTGTTTATGATTATCTGGTCTTGAAGCTTTTTTTTAATATTTTTTTATAATCGTTGTTGTTAGATTGCAATAGAAAATTGTACTATCAAATGGCACAGATAATTGAGAATGTGTTCTTTGTATGGACCTTGCGAAGCGCAAATGCTACTACAGTAATTGCGATTAATTGTGAATTCCTCTCAGATTACTGAGTGTATGGGTCAAAATCTATCTCTAGAATACTTTAAGTCAAAATGGCATTAGTAAAACATTCCCAAGCCTCCATGTGTCGAAATGATCTAATTAACAACTAAGGCCGTGGTCGAAGAGTCAGCGAAGGCTGAAGTCGAGGAGTCGTCAAAGATCGAGGCCGAAGTCGAATATCTTTGACAGAGTAATAACGGCTAGTTTCAAGATAGGACATGAAAGAGAATATTCCAGTGGATATTCTCTTCACTTGTACTATTAGGGTTTTTAGGAACATGTTCCCTATAAATAGAAAGAGACACAATGATAGGGGGATAAAATATTCATTTGTAAAATATACTTTGACCTTAAAGAGAGAATCTGATCTTATTACAAGCTTACAAAAATAACTTTTTCACTAAGATTCTTGTCCACACTTTTCCACGGGATCCGACAATAACTCGGATATTCAAAGGCTTGTCCATCATTCATCACTGTCAGAAAGAACATCCATTGATTTTATCCTTTCTTGGGTGACTCGCTCGTTCTATTTACATAAATGCCATTTATTGCTATTCATCACTGTTTAATGATATATTTGCTTCTGCTTGGGTTCTTAAATATTAACTATTGTACACTGTCATAACTTTTGGAATAGATCTGCGTGCTGCCGAGAATTCCGTCTTTTGGATATTATTATTAACTAAGATTAACCCTCTTTCGTATAAATTTAATTAGTTGAACCAAGATTTATATTTTTTGTCAAACACTCATTGCACAGATTAGGATATGCTGTTCTTTTTTTGAGATGCTACTTTCTTGTTCAATTTTAGTGCAATATTTTCTTACATTTTCAAAAATATCCAGTTTAACCTCAAGAATTTACTTGTCAGGCTTCTAGAAATAAGATATGTTTTCCTTCTCAACATAGTACTGGACTGAAGTTTGGATATCAGAAACGGTCTTGGGATATTTGTTCCACACCAAAATCAAGAGTTAGAGAATCTCAAAGGGTATGTTTGATAATTTGATATGGTTACATGGAGAATATTGAAATAATTGGAATTTTTTTGAACTGGTGTTCATGCCTTATTTGATCTGTGCACTGTGTGGAGGTGTAAAACATGCCCGCCAATTTATGGTACCTTGGGAAAGAGGGAGCTCTTTACTCATGTATGTGTTCGTTATTTCACTACAATCTTTATGAGCATGATGTTCCATAAAGTGCTTTATATCCTTTCCAGGAAAAGTGATACGGTATAAAATGGCTTTTTAGCTCCGTAATACCAATCCTCCTTTTGATATAAACTTACTGTGATGCATTGCCTGCCTAGATGAAGCACAGTTCAGCTATTTCCGCTGTTTTGACCGATGACAACTCCACAACAGCATCCCTAGAGGAAGGCGTTGAGACTGAAAATATTGGCCTCCTAAATTTGGATCCAAGCTTGGAACCCTATCTAGATCACTTCAGATACACAATGAAGAGATATGCAGAACAGAAAAAGCTCATCGAAAAACATGAGGGAGCCCTTGAGGAATTTGCTCTAGGTAACAGCCAAAACTTGTGCTTTAGGCAGTTTGACCTTATTTCGAAGCTGGCTTGTTTATACCTACTTTGAATTTGCAAGAGAATTTTGCCTACCCAGGAATAAGTACTGGTTCCATTTAGGAGGCATTTGGCAAACTTTTCAATCTTTTAAAAAGCTGTTCATTCTGGGTCTTCAAAAAAGTAGAGCTTTTTTCAAACAAGTGAAACACTCTTGAGGTACTTCTCTGAAAATAAGATACAAAAATGACCATCCAAACACGTTTTTCGCCAGGGTAACTTTATCCACAAAATATCTCTAAAATGTTGTCCAGTTGGGGTTTGGAACCATCTTAAAGCAATTTTACAGTCTAAAATTTTCCTCCCTGTTGCTTCGCAATTTCCTTCTACAATCATGACTTACTCTTTCTGTTCAAAATAGCTTCCTTAATATTAAACTAAAGATATCGTTGTTGAGAATTAGCAGGGCTTTCTTGTGTAAATTGCTCTCCTTTTTCCCAGGTTATTTAAAATTTGGATTCAACAGGGAAGACGGTTGCATAGTCTATCGTGAATGGGCTCCTGCTGCTGAGTAGGTCCTTTTGTACTATGAAACACTAGTTTCCATCATCATAACACATGTACCTATTATTGCAGCTTCATTGACTTTATACATGTTATAATTACTACAAGGTTCTGCTTCTAATTAACTCATCCACGATACAGGGAAGCAGAAGTTATTGGCGATTTCAATGGATGGAATGGTTCCAACCACATGATGGAGAAGGACCAATTTGGTGTTTGGAGTATTAGAATTCCTGATGTTGACGGTAACTCAGCCATTCCACACAATTCTAGAGTTAAGTTCCGTTTCAAGCATGGTAATGGAGTTTGGGTAGATCGTATCCCTGCTTGGATAAAGTATGCCACTGTCGACACTACAAGATTTGCAGCACCATATGATGGTGTCTACTGGGACCCACCACCTTCAGAAAGGTTTTGTTATTCATATTTTGAAGCTGAATATTTAACTCATTTCTTCAGAGCATTAAAAGTCATGTTGTTACTTGTCTTATTATGTAAGACATTGAAATTCTAAAGCTAAAAAAATGTGTTTCTACTAATTTGGACTTGATTCAAACTTTTCCCTTCTTAATAAAATGGGTCAATCTATCAGTGCTTGAGAACTTACTACTTTAGTAATTAATCAGGTACCACTTTAAATACCCTCGCCCGCCCAAACCCAAGGCTCCACGAATCTATGAAGCACATGTCGGCATGAGCAGCTCTGAGCCACGTGTAAATTCGTATCGCGAGTTTGCCGATGATGTTTTGCCTCGAATTAAGGCAAATAACTATAATACTGTCCAGTTAATGGCCATAATGGAACATTCTTACTATGGATCATTTGGATATCATGTTACAAACTTTTTTGCTGTGAGCAGTAGATCTGGAAATCCAGAGGACCTTAAGTATCTCATAGATAAAGCACATAGCTTGGGTTTACAGGTTCTGGTGGATGTAGTTCACAGTCATGCAAGCAATAATGTCACTGATGGCCTCAATGGCTTTGATGTTGGCCAAAGTTCTCAAGAATCCTACTTTCACGCTGGAGAGAGAGGGTACCATAAGTTGTGGGATAGCAGGCTGTTTAACTATGCCAATTGGGAGGTTCTTCGTTTCCTTCTTTCCAACTTGAGGTGGTGGCTCGAAGAGTATAACTTTGACGGATTTCGATTTGATGGAATAACTTCGATGCTGTATGTTCACCATGGAATCAATATGGGATTTACAGGGAACTATCATGAGTATTTCAGCGAGGCTACAGATGTTGATGCTGTGGTCTATTTGATGTTGGCCAATAATCTGATTCACAAGATCTTCCCAGATGCAACTGTTATTGCCGAAGATGTTTCGGGTATGCCCGGCCTTAGCCGACCTGTTTCTGAGGGAGGAATTGGTTTTGATTACCGCCTGGCAATGGCAATCCCAGATAAGTGGATAGATTACTTGAAGAATAAGAATGGTGAAGACTGGTCCATGAAGGAAGTAACACGGAGTTTAACAAATAGGAGATATACAGAGAAGTGTATAGCTTACGCAGAGAGCCATGACCAGGTATTACAAATTTACTTCCGCACTGAACAATTCTTTGAACAATTGTTAGATAGAATTCAAATATATACGTCCCAAAGTGTAAAAGATTCTTTTGCATGGGCTTCAATATATCGGTAGCCATTGAATCTCATGATAAGTTTTTTATTCAGTGACTTCTAGATTTATGTTCTCTCTTATTTTGTCTGCTGGAAACAGTCTATTGTGGGTGACAAGACCATTGCATTTCTCCTAATGGACAAAGAGATGTATTCTGGCATGTCTTGCTTGACAGATACTTCTCCTGTTGTTGATCGAGGAATTGCGCTTCACAAGGTTTGTCTGTTCTGATTGCATTTTAAGGTTTCTATGAGTTTGTCATGGAAACTTTGGCACTCTTTTTGAGGTAACCATTAGACATAGTTTTCAGGATTCTGATGGATTATTCAATTTTCTGTGTATCATTTTTCTTTTCTGTTTATGCTTTGTTTTTGTTTTTTTGTTTTTTTTAATATCCTTCTTATTTGGAGGTATTTTTTTCCATCTATTCACTTTTAGTTTCTGCTCACAGATGATCCATTTTTTCACGATGGCCTTGGGAGGAGAGGGGTACCTCAATTTCATGGGTAATGAGGTATGGCTTACACCTTTAGATTTTTTGTGATAATTACTATTAGTTTGGCTTACTGGAACAAGATGCGTTCCTAAAAGATGGTCTGAGCTGTTGAGCATGCTTAGGGGTTGAAACACAGAGAAAAGCAGCATGATGAATGTTCCCTTTGTCTAGGGATCTATTATGTTGCGGAAAACAAACGTTATCTTAGAAAAGTACATTGTTTACCTCTATATATTTAGGTATAGAATTTGCAAGTGTATCTTTTTTGGAGTAATTGTGAAATATCTGATGAACTTTGTTGTAGTTTGGCCATCCTGAGTGGATTGACTTCCCTAGAGAGGGAAATAATTGGAGTTATGACAAATGTAGACGCCAGTGGAACCTCGCGGATAGCGAACACTTGAGATACAAGGTTCAGTATTTTGCCTTGCAGCTTGTTAGATATCTAAGAATCTTAGATTGCTTTCTTGTATGCCTACTTGGTTCAAGGGAGGATTGCTCATTTTATCTGTCTACTTATTTATCCAAAGACAAATTTCTCCTTGTCTTTTAGAGATCCGTGTATTAAATTCATTTACAGATTTAATTACCGGCGTACCCCCTTGTTTATTGCCAGTAAGCCCTTGGTGAGCAGTTTAAGTTGATTCTATGAAGCTATAATTTCAGGCTAGCAATCCATGTCCTGCTATAATTGTCGGATATTTTTGTTCTTTTTCTTTACATGAAGTGATAATAATTGAATGGCCTAATCTGATATCTATATTTCTTCCATCTTTCCGTCCCCTCATGTTGAAATGCAGTTCATGAATGCATTTGACAGAGCCATGAATTCACTCGATGAGAAGTTCTCTTTCCTTGCATCAGGAAAACAGATAGTAAGCAGCACGGATGAAGATAATAAGGTACAATCATCTAAAGTTGAAACGTTGGGTTTATGGGATGCAGTTGCTTCCTTATGTTCAAATAGGGTTTTTGTGTGCGCAACATACTTGAATTACTTTAGTCATTAAGTTTCCAAACAATCACTTCTATGAATGCTGTAATTCTATCCAAGGACAGGTAGAAACTGGTTCGCCTTCCATTTTTTTGATGATGGATTCCATATTTATTTAATCTAATAGCTAGTCAATTCGGTAATAGCTATTCAGAGTAGTTACTTCACTTTGCAGGTTGTTGTGTTTGAACGTGGCGATCTGGTATTTGTTTTCAACTTCCAGCCAGAGAACACATATGAAGGGTATATAAGTTTTACTTATCATGAATTTATTGCTCTGCTTGTTTTTCAATGTTCTCAACAAGTTTTATGGCAAAGTAACTGAAACGAATCTATTTTCACATTGTCTAATTTCACTCTTTTTCTGATCGCCACATGACGAAAACAGGTATAAAGTTGGATGCGACTTGCCAGGGAAGTACAGAGTTGCACTGGATAGCGATGCTTGGGATTTTGGTGGCCATGGAAGAGTAAGGAGTTTGCTTGAATAACTTTTGATAATAATATAACAGATGTGGGGGACACTTATCTCACAAGGAGAACTATAATTATTTCATCCAACTCTCTAAGCTTGGAAGTCGTTGAGCCTCCTGCCCCCCCCCCCCCCCACACACACACGTTGTTTAGTTAATTCAAAAAGGAGAAAACTGTTTACTGATGGTCTTTGTCTTAATGATGATCCGCAATATGTTCTTATGACAGGTTGGTCATGATGTTGACCATTTCACATCACCAGAAGGAATACCTGGCGTTCCAGAAACAAATTTCAATGGTCGTCCAAATTCTTTCAAAGTGCTGTCTCCTGCACGCACATGTGTGGTATGGTTCTTGCTGGGACCTCCATTTTAACGTGGTTTTGTTCATTAATTATTTGAACGCATACTGGTATTTCCTGAAAGATCTTAGCGTGTATATGTTAGCTATTGATTTCCTTAACATCAGCAGTTAAGCCTCTGAATACTAATTTGAAAGGTATGAATAGCAATAATCAAATCTGCCTTTGGCATCTGCGCTATAATATAATTCCAAAATCTTCTTTGTTTCCTTTTTCCCCATAACACATGCATGTAGCTTCGGCTTACATAAAAATTAGGTAAATGATTAACTGAAAACTGCCCTTTAGTAAAGGTAGGAATAGCCACTCATGTCCCCTCTTGCATATGACGAATATATGCGAAATCTTTTCTGTTTTCATTTTTCCCCATGACCCTTGCATGTAGCTTGCTATTATATGAAAATTAGGTATAAGGATCAATTGAAGTGGATGGGAACTGAAAATGAGGAACCTTGTTTATTATGACAGTGTCATGTCTCGCAAAGTAAAAAAATATATTGTTCTCTGTGGTGCTTTGTGTTTAGAACAGGTCAATATAAAATTTCTTTATCTAATAGAAAATTCATTTGTTATTTAAATGGTGAAGCAACTTAACTTCATTTTTCTTTTTCACTTTGTTTGAGAAGGCTTATTACAGAGTTGAAGAAAACATAGCAGAAACAGAAGATGACCAGACAGTCATTTCTAGTGAGCTGCCAACAGCCAATATCGAGGAGAATGACGATATACTTAAAGATTCACCATCTGGAAATATCACAGATGCTGGTCAAATCGACTTAGTTTCTATTGAGGAGAGCAATGAGGAACTTAAGGATTCAACATCTGTAAACATTAGTGATGTTGTTCAAACTGACAGAGATGATCCGTATGCAAACGTCTGGGATGATGACCAGTCAGATGATTGACCGATGTTCTACATTGGTGATCTTGGTCTGCATATGATGTTTTCAGGGTGGTAGAGTTGACTAATGTTATCATAGGTTTTTCTTGTTTATAGTATTTTCTCTTATGCATATTTGCATCCGATCGTTGTACTGGTTGTAAATGGAAGAAATGCATTTGCATGTGTGTGTTTCCCCAGTTTTTGGTGCTTTGCCTTTGGAGCCAAGGCTCTATTTGTTCCTACTGCGAGCACTTTTTATGTTACTAGTTGAGTATATTGTAATAAAAATCCTGATATAAATCATTTTGGTATTACTATTAATTAAGTTGCTTCCTGAATTATATTGTACTTGTTCTTCTCTCTCAAAGTTGAAATTATGTCGAGCTCAATGCTAATATACCATTTATGAGATCGATCCACAACTAGAAAACCCGACCCAAGAGTTCTAAGTTGGGGCCCGAGTTGGTATTTTGTTTCGATTGTTTTTGTTTGAAAAAACAAAATGAGAATGTAATTATTTTGGTAGAATTACTTTTGAGTTTTTTTTTTTTTTGTGAGGATCAAAAAAGAAACTTTTTTCTCTTTTGGCAAAATTAAGAAAATCAGAGTTTGTAAAGTATTAATGTTACTATAATAATAACTCCCCAATGTGAATACCGTCTCTCTCATGCTCTCAGCGCACGTTAGCTAAACGTACGATGGTGCGTCTGCCATGGGAAGGGGGCGAGGCAGAGGAAGAGGAAGGCCCAAAAAAGTACCCAAAACACCGACTACAACATCTGGAAGCTCAGTAAGCAACAATTCAAAAGTTGGGAAAGCAATTCAATTGCAAACACATGAATTGAAGACACCAGAGCAGCAAGGGCTAGTGATGACTGAAATTGATGAGACAACTTCTTCGATTAGCTCTGAGGTAAGCAGGAAATTGACTCTTAGTATACCAGTGCCAATTAATCAAATTGAGAGGAGTACCAATCCTAGGGTTGGCAGAAAATCCAATGGAGCAGTAACTGAGGTAAACCGTGAGAACATGCAAAAAACAGGGGATCTGAGCAAGGGGAATACTGCAGATCAAATTGAAACCACTATAGTCCCTAATGAGAAGGAGATTGTGGATAAGAACCCTAAGGAGATAAGTCATGCAGAACGAAAGACTGAGCCAAGGGCATGGGCTAAATTGTTCCATCAAAACCGTGTAGCCACTCATGGAATGACACTCAGATATGTCCCACCTCAGATTGTAGATGGTCAAACTGTGGTAAAGCTAGATTTGCAAGATGTAGAAGAAGCAGAGGAGAAATGGAATGCTGCATTGATAGCCTACATTGTTGGAGATAATCCTGGGTATAATGCTATGAGGCGCTATATTGCTCAACATTTGCTAGATGTTGCTGAGCCAGATTTATTTCTCCATGATGAAGAATATTATGTGATAAAATTTCAGACACTAAAAGATATGCATCGAGTGTTCTATGTTGGTCCTCACACTATCAGAAATAGACCAATAATCCTCAAGCCATGGTCTCCAGATTTTGATTTAAGTAAAGAGTTCCTAACTGATATACCTATGTGGGTGATTTTTCCTAAGTTACCAATGAGTTATTGGGGTAGTGAAGCTTTAAGCAAAATTGCTAGTGCAATTGGTAAACCTCTATTTGGTGATGAATGCACCACTAAGCAAACACGAATCTCTTATGCAAGGATGCTGATTGAAGTGAATGTTACAAGAGATATGCCTACTGAGATTACTGTGTTGGATCCTAAAGGCAGGATATTTCAGCAAGAATTGGTGTATGAGTGGAAGCAAAATTACTGTGACAAATGCCAGACCATTGGTCATGTGTGTCCTAATCAACAAGGGCCAAGAGAGAAGAAGGAAGAGCAGCCAAAGAGAAGAAGAGAAACAAAAAAAGTAACATACGAATGGAGAACTAAAGGTCCTGTACTTCCTACAGCTGGGAATACAGAAAATATGCAGAAAGAAGGTGACAATGGAACAACTGTGAATCAACCTGGTCCAGCCCAAGAGAAAAACCAACCTTGCTTACCAGTGGAGACTCAGCAGCTCAGCTACAATCAACCTGAAGTAGGTGCAGGGAACATTGTGACAAGTGCAGTGGACAAAGGCAAAAAGCAAGTACTAGATTTGAGCCTTGAAAATTTTCCTATGTTAACACCTATGACTAGTAGAAATAGATCCAAAATTGTAGCAGCAGGTACCAGTGGGACTTCTACCTTACCTCGTGATAGGGGGTGGGGGAATTAAACTCAATCAATAACTTGGTTACTATGGAATGTCAGGGGTATAAATAAGTGGTACAAGGTGATGGAGCTTAAAAACTACTTGAACATCAAAAACATCAAGCTTGCAGGTATCATTGAAACTAGAGTCAAAGAACACAAAGCTAAAAGAGTTAGCTACCACATTACCCCTGGCTGGGAGATACTCAATAATTATAATGATGTAGTAAATGGAAGAATATGGGTGATATGGGATCCAAACTACTACTCAGTCAATTTAATCAAAGCAGAAGCGCAAGTTATTCATTATTCTGTTAGAGATATTATGAAGGATCAAGAATGTGTAGTATCAGTAGTCTATGGCTTTAACACAGTAGAAAGAAGGAAGCAACTGTGGGAGAGCTTAATAGAGATAAGACAAATGACCTCCACATCATGGTTGATTGGAGGAGATTTTAATATTGTCCTACAATTACAAGATAGGATACATGGTAATCCAATTACCATGGATGAAATTCAAGACTTCAGCAAATGTATTCAAGAGTTAAGGCTTAGTGAACTGGCTTGGGAAGGTAATTATTATACATGGTCTAATAAGCAAGATGAGAGTGACAGGATATGTAGCAGAATTGATAGGATATTTGGCAATTATGAATGGATGATGCAATGGGGGCATATAACTATTGTATATGAGATGCCTTTTATATCTGATCATGCTCTTATGAGCCTAACCCTAACTGATAATCAAGGAAGCAGGAAGACTCCATTCAGATTTTTCAATGTATGGGCAGAACATGAGAGATTTCTAAGCAATGTTCAACAAGTATGGCAGCAGAGAGTCCACAGGAAGAGTATGCAGAATATTTGGTTAAAGCTCAAAGCACTAAGGCCAGTACTGAAAAAGCTTAATGTTTAGGAGTTAAAGTTCATAAGACAGAAGATTGAGAAAGCCAGAATTGATCTTTAAAGGGTTCAAAGAAGCATTACTACTAATTGCTCTGATGAACTATTGTTAGATGAGAAAGGAATTGGTACATAATTTAGAAAAATGGGATATAATTGAAGAGGGAGCTTTGAAGCAGAAAGCCAGAGCAAAATGGATAAAGTTAGGAGATTCCAATACAAAATACTTCACAGTTGTTATGAAAGAAAGGAGTCAAAGAAAGTAAATATTGGAGCTTAATTCTATTACTAGAAGCAGGCTAATTGACTTAGAGAGCATCAAAAGGGAGATTGTAGAATTTTACAAATCATTGATGGGAACTGGTGCTCATTCACTTCCTGCTATAGATAAAATGGTGATGCAAAGGGGACCAAAGCTTAATCAATAACAAAGAATTAACCTATGTAAAGATGTGACTGCAGAAGAGATTTATGAAGGATTGCGCTCTATTGGAGAAGACAAGGCACCTGGTGTTGATGGATACAATGCATGTTTCTTTAAAAAAGCTTGGCCAATTATCAAAGATGAAGTTACTGAAGCTGTCCTGGAGTTCTTTGCTACTGAGAAACTATACAGAGCTATAAACTGTACAATCATTACCTTGGTTCCTAAGATTAATAAGCCAAAAACTGTGAAGGAATTCAGGCCAATTGCTTGTTGCACTATGATATACAAATTGATCTCTAAGATTCTGGCATCAAGAATGCAAGGAATAATTAGTACAATTATCAGTGAAGCCCAGGCAGGATTTATACCTGGGAGGAGGATTGCAGATAACATAATTCTGGCATATGAGTTGGTGAAGGCCTATTCTAGAAAGAACATCTCTCCTCGTTGCATGATAAAGATTGATTTGCAGAAAGCCTATGATTCTGTTGAATGGCCATATGTAAAGCAAGTTATGGAAGAATTGGGATTTTCTCAGTTGTTCATCTTTTGGGTCATAGAGTGCATCCAAACAGTCAACTATTCTATTATTGTTAATGGTGAGCCAACGGAACCATTCAATGCCACTAAGGGTTTGAGGCAGGGTGATCCAATGTCACCCTTCTTGTTTGCTATATCAATGAAATACTTGAGCAGGAACCTAGCTAACCTCAAGATGGTGAAAGAGTTTAAGCATTACCCTAGATGTGCCAAACTAGAGATCACACACCTAAGTTTTGTTGATGATTTACTGTTATTTGCCAGAGGAGATTTGAAATCAATACAAGCAATGCAACAGAAATTCTATCAGTTCACTCAAGTTTCTGGGCTACAAGGAAATCTCAATAAGAGTGAACCTACTTTGGGGGGGGGGGGGGGGGGTTACTACAGACAATAGACAGCAAATTCTATAATATTTGGGCCTTTTTGCTGGAGAATTACCTTTCAAATACCTAGGTGTACCTTTGTCTACCAAGAAGTTAAGTGTTCTTCGGTGGCAACCTCTTATTGACAAAATGACTGGCAGAATTACTTCTTGGACTGCGAAGACCTTGTCTTATGCTGGGAGGGTACAGTTAGTTCAAAGTGTGTTGTTTGGTATACAAGCTTTCTGGGCACAACTATTTATATTACCAACAAAAGTGATCAAGGTTGTAGAGGAATTATGCAAGTCTTATATATGGTCGGGGGTTAATGAAATCACAAAGAAGGCATTGGTTGCATGGGACAAAGTATATTTACCTAAAGCTGGGGGTGGTCTCAATATCACCAATCTGAAGTTATGGAACAAAGCAGCCATTGTAAAAATCTGTTGGGACTTAGCACACAAACAAGACAAATTGTGGATTCGATGGATTCATACATATTATATCAAAAGTCAGCAGATTGATACAATGCCAATACCACAACAAGCTTGCTGGATGGTGAGAAAAGTGAACGAGGCAAATGAGATACTGGCAAACAGACAATTTGAGCAAACTCACAAAAGAAGTTTGATTAGACAAATCTACTTATATTTGCTTGGAGATTACAGCAGGGTGGAATGGAAGAGCTTAATGTTCAATAATGCAGCACGACCAAAAGCAAGGTTTACAATGTGGCTTATGATGCATGGAAGATTGATGACTTGTGATAGACTGAGCAAGTGGGGGATTAATGTTGATACTCAATGTGTGTTATGCAGCAGGCAAGAGGAAACGAGAGATCACTTATTTATGCAGTGTGAATACACCAAGCAAATTTGGAGTAAACTCTGCCACCGAATACAAACACAATACTTGGGACCTAAATGGTTCTTTATAGAATATTTCCAACCCAAATTTCATCGCACATCACGATATTTTCTTTTCTCACTTTGTGCTGTTATAGTTGCTTATTTAATACAAGCTATCTTCATTTCTTTGATCCAATCTATATAGAAATATATATAATCTTTTTACTAAATTTATAAGATGTCAAATCTCCAGCTTCATATCTATCGTATAAAAAAAGAAAAAAGAGTACGACATATTATATACTCTTAATAAAACTTGCTTAGAAGATATGAATATAAAATTAATCATCAATTTGGATAACAAAAGCTTATAAGTGCATCAACCATAATAAGGGGGGAAAAGAAAAGAAACCGAAATACAAAGAATTAACACAAAAATGCAGTATAAGAAAACTTGACAACACATTATGCCGAACAACAATTTTAAAAATATTGCAATTGGGTATTTTTTTTAATTTTATTCCCAGCTACTAATCACTTTTACAATATTTTACTAATATAATTGTTAGATGATTTTGATAATTTGGGGGCCCGACTTAGAACTCTCGGGTCGGGTTTTTACTAATGTTGGGTTGATGTAGTAAATGGTATTATTAGCATTGATTGATCTGAAAGAATTACAATTTTGAGATCAAAAAAATGGAGGAGCAGAAGAAGAACAAGTACAGTATAATTATACCCACCTACAACGAACGCCTAAACATTGCTCTCGTCATTTACCTCGTCTTTAAACATCTCTCGTAAGCACTCTAATTTTTTATTTTTTATTTTTGCTTATTATGTATCCCCAGAAAATGGGTTTTGCGATACAGTTCATGTATTCCAGAATTGAATTGTTTTATATATATATACGATCTTCTAGAAGCAACTTAGATTTGACAATGAATTGCGGTTGTGTAAAGGGAACTAATTGGAATTGTGTAAATTTGTTACTTTTAAGGTGGTTTCTGTAATATCCCAGCAGTGACATATTTGATTAAGATATGATCCAACTATATTTGGGTTCATAATGGTTTGATCGAAATATTAGTTATATGATGAGGAGTATTTGTAAAGATTGTAACTTTTTAGCTCGTTTTAGCGGAATGTAACATGGGTGATTGAGGGTTTTGGCAAAATATTGTAACTTTGAGCATGTTAATTGATTGGTAAGTAGGATTTTTTATTTATTTACAATCTGATTTGTACTGAGGGTTGTTGGCACTTATCACTTATCAGGAGTTAATTTTGAAGGCGCTCCGTCAAAGTATTTAACAGTTCTCAGACACATTGTACGCTATTTCAGTTATTTTCAGTTAGCTTCTGTCCTTCACATCCTTACCATTTTTCCATGTTTGTTCGCTCATTGTTAAGAATATTGATACTCAACCACGAGACAGTGGACTTCAACCAAAAAGACTTTACTAGAGAGATTTACTTATCTGGATGTCGCAATCCTGTTTACTGCATCACATTGGTTGTTTATAATAACGCAAAAAAATGTTGACCATGTTCACGATGTTATTTAGTGGCTTTGAGGGGGATGATCCCATTTTGAGGACCAAAAGTCGCCTTTTCAATGTATTTGAATGATATTTCACTGCTGATTTCTTTGTAGCAGTACTTGGAGGTGATAAAATCATGTAAAAGTTATAAGCAGACTCTTATAGTAAGTTTTTTTTTCCCGACTCAGGGATGTTGATTTCGAAATAATAGTAGTGGATGATGGAAGTCCAGATGGCACACAGGATATTGTCAAACAATTGCAGAAAGTATATGGAGAAGATCATATTGTTAGTAGTTCCTTACTTCACCCAGTTGTTGCACGTTATGCTTCCTGGCTTATACCTATTAATCATCTCATTTTGCTCATTTCTCTTGTTTACTACAGTTATTGAGACCTCGACCTAGGAAACTTGGTTTAGGTACTTCTGCTTTAAGATGATAACCATGAATTATTTTGATAAGAAGATGTTAACCATGAATTAGTCTTTGACGTTCCTCTTATCTTAGGTACTGCATATATTCATGGTTTGAAGCATGCCTCAGGCAATTTTGTTGTCATTATGGATGCGGATCTTTCTCACCATGTAAGTATGATTGAAGATAAGGACTTCGTTTTGGTTTCCTTCTATCTTTTCTCTTTTCGCTGTTGTTGGAAAAGGTCCTTTATCTGTTTGTTTGAACATCAATTATTTTTGTTGGAAAAGGGACAGAAGGGGGATATGTGGAGTATAGTTAGTCTGTTTTTGCCTGATGTCATGGAAAGAAACAATTCAATAGCTCTGGTAGTTCACAGATCATCCGCTGTTTTGACTGTCTACGTCGAATAATTTAAATTGTATTTTTGTGGATTAAGAGTTATTTTTCATGTCTCTCATTTCTCACATACCTTGTCTGTGCCTGCTCTTCCATTACTTTTGGTGTACTTTCCCCCACATCCACCACCCCTCAAAAATAAAGGAAAGGGACAATTTGTTCCTTGGACAACTGAGACGTTATAGTGTAGGACAAAAATATCAGTGAGCTTTCTGAATTTATTATGTGATCCCATTGATAAGTCTGACTCACAACTAGACCGAGATTCTCTTTTTTCTCCTCATTTCTCCTTTCTTTTTTTTTTTTACTGGGGTGGGGTTTTGGGGGGGAGGGGGGAGGAGGGGGATGGATGGGGAAATTCGGGAAGGGGCCTTTGGTAAGCATGCGTTCCTGTTGAAGAGGCATAAGGTGATGCATTTTCTGGGCAGTGATAGCTTATTAGGTGAATGTATGCATCTCTATACTGAGCTTATTCTTCTGTTTGAATTTTAAATTTTATAGTTGATTCTTTTATACTCTTTTTTACAGCCGAAATACCTGCCAAGATTTATCAAGTGAGTATATATTTTCTTAATTTTCATTTTTCTTGTAATGGTGGGTCTAGAACTATAATTCAAATTTTATGTCCAGGAAACAAATGGAGACTGGTGCCAATATAGTTACTGGAACTCGATATGTTACTGGTGGTGGTGTCCACGGATGGAACCTTATGCGCAAATTGACAAGTAGGGGAGCAAATGTCCTTGCACAGACACTACTTTGGCCGGGTGTATCAGACTTAACTGGATCCTTCCGGTATGCTTTAACTTGGAAGTAAAGGAAAATCAGTGATTCTATGAATTGTAATGAATGTGTTTAGGAAATGTAATTGCATAAGAGGTTGCTTAGATTAAGATTACCTCTTAGTGTCTGGGACTCCGGCTTGGAGATTATAAATCTAATAGTGTGATGGATTGGGAGATAATAATAATAATAGATCTAAGACTTCCTATAATCCTTCAAACGTACAACTAAATAGGAGGGAAGTTTACATAGAAAAGCAAGAAAGACACCGTACTTTTATATGGAGAATTGATTTGGTCTCAGGAATCATTGTTTTTTGTATGATTTTGTTATTAAGCAATTGAATTATCATCACGAAATTTACTCTTATACTGGATCTTCCATGTGCCTTTTATACACTGGTAATGCTCACAGCTTTTGTAATTTGTAAAATCGGTGTCTGAAATTGAATTGCTTGTTTTGAAGGCTGTACCAGAAATCTGCACTAGAAGACATCATAAGCTGTTGTGTTAGTAAAGGATATGTTTTTCAGATGGAGATGATTGTTCGGGCTTCAAGAAAAGGTTACCGCATTGAAGAGGTAGCTACAGTCATGAATTTACTGTTGAATACTAATTCATCCACCGTATTATCATTTGGTTGGACCAGAAAATGTGTTCTCATTTCACATCTTGCTATTCATTGCACAATTTATGAGCTCCGAAATGCTATTCTAATAGAAATAATGATGCAACCTAATAGTGTATTCTCTCTCTCTCTCTCTCTCTCTCTCTCTCTCTCTCTCTCTCCTCCCTCCCTCTCTCTCTCTCTCTCTCTCTCTCTCTCTCTCTCTCATGCTTCGGAAAATTCATGCATTTTGTGTTCTATTAGTTTGCATTTCACTCAAATCTGACTCCAAAATCTGTTTTTTTGGCCTCTGAATCCACTGTTATGCTTTGAGTGAGTGATCCTTGCATTGCGTTAGTCTTTCAACTGAGGAATTTCATTTGAGATTGTGGGGTTCTGCTTTTTACTTGATTGGTTCCAGTTCTTGAAAGTTAAAGATCTCAGCGTTTGTCAGCAAAACCATTTTCCATTTTGAGGCGAATTGCGTAATTAGGGATGGTGATTCTTTATGCAGGTGTCTGAACTGAGATTGTTGGGATTTAGATCTGTATCTGTTGTTGATCTAAGTGACATAGAAGTTGAAGTTTGATCTGCTACCAAGTTGGCTGATATTGGTGCCTTTTTATTTCATCGTGTGATGGACTGAGGAGCAAGGGAGAAAGGATTACCGGCCATGTACTCCATAGTTTGGTTGCAGAATGCTAGTAGCTAATTAACTCTGATCTCTGTTGGTATATTCGTTAGGGTCACTATGATTTGTTTAGACGAGTTAGTTGAGACGTGGAAAATATTGGAGACTCTACTATGTCCTTCTCGGGTGTTATAACCTTTCCACATAGAGTGCTACTGAGGAACTGTCTGTTCTTCCAACTCACACAAAGTTATTGTGATGGGAAACAACAGAACTATAGACTGTTTTGCTGGGGCTTCAGGGAGCTGTCAAGAAGGCTGTTGAGCTTGGTGGTTGGCATGGGCTGGTTTGAAAATATGGGTTGAAGTCAAGCTACAAAGAAATGCATTGAATGTGCTAGAACCTCCCGGGGAGGGGGGGGGTGATGATTATGACTTTGGTGACTCGAGCAGTGGTGCAGCTCCTGGTGAAAGTGAAAACCATCACTTTGCCACTGGTGTTGCATACAGAAAAGTGAACAACCTACAGTTCATTTACGACACCATGGCGTTATCTGGACCAGCAAAGATAATGAGCCGTGGCAGCGAAGTTGAACCTAACTATTTTGCAGCCGAGGAGAACTTGGCAAAACTGAACTGGTTCATTATGGAGGTACTAGCGAAACTTCAACCAGCACATAAATAAAGATCAGCTGCTTAGCCCTGTGCAGTTGTACTTCTCGGTGCAGCGAGTTGACGAGGCACATGTGGTAGTGGAATTTATCCGCTACCGAGAGATTAAGATCAGATCACAGTCACACACACACATTGAGATTTTATGACAGGGAAAGTTGAAGGTTGGATTTTTATCTGCAATATATGCATAGAGAGTAAATATTATGAACCTATTCAACTTAGTTCAGCTAATTTTAGACTGCTAGTGGAGACTGGGAGCTTCTTTGTTGGCTATCCTCCAATTATCTTTTGGATCCTTACCTTGTATTATGCGGCTGTGACCTGTTTGATATTTATAACCATCATTCCAAGAAAAATAAAGAGTCACTCTTTTTGTTTTTGTTTTGTTTTCTGTATTAGTTCTTCACAATTAGTCCCTGCAAGTACTTCATTGGTTTGTTTTATTTGTATGTTGTACCTTACATCTTTCTAAAGGTTTAGCGTAAATTCAAGTTCGAATTTTACTATTTGTAGGTTCCAATTACTTTTGTCGATAGAGTATTTGGAAGTTCCAAGCTGGGAGGATCTGAAATAGTGGAGTACCTGAAGGGCCTTCTGTATCTTCTGGTTACAACTTGATATGGATAGCAAGCTGCGACAATCTGAAGACTTGAACTAGAACCATTTAACATATTCTTTTTCTTTTTACTTCAGCTTAGGTGACAAATTTTGATGAATGAGCTATTATATATTTGAAAGATTGTTACTGAAGTAATTGTCAATGCTACTTTGGCTTATTTTATGGATGCTGCTTTTCAGTATTGGCTAGTACACTTGTACCAGTTATCTGTTATCAGATAATGTCATAAAAGTGCTTCCTTTTTCGGATCGTTGGATTAGTTTTAGGTCATTTTGATGTGGGGTCTAAGCAAATTGATTCCAACATTCTGTGAATTTAACTTGTATTTTCCAATGCTTATTCTGTGTGTCGTGAAATTGGACATATGTGTAGCTCCATCACAACTCACAACTTATATAACCTGCAACAAACTGTTTTGGTGCCCACAGACCTGTCCAAGGGTGATGATGTATGAGATGAATATAGTGGTCAGTTTTTATTATGATTGGTTGGGTTTCTCATTTCTCCTTGTTCCACTATTTCCAATAATTTGGATCAACTGACTAAATTACTATGAGATACATTGATTGGAAATAAACAGGCATAACTTCCAATGCCAGTAGTTAAATAGACTGCTATTGGTTCTGCAATGGAAAGAATGACACATAAATAAACATTAAGATAAGCCAACACACAAAGAAAAACTCAAATCACAGCCACCCATAAAATTAAACTGAAGCTATCAGCTACATAGCTCCTTCAATGTACTTCAAACATTAAAGCTGCAAGTGCTTTTCAATTTGCACAGCACTAACCACATTTTCCATCCAAAAGTTCAAGAAACTACTACTATTACTTTTTGTTCAATAAATAAAAGGTCTATGGAAAAATCAAACATCTGTAGGAGGTAAAAACAGGTTCATCCCAACTCAAATTTTCCTAACTCTTCTGACTGTAGTTTTCCTCTCTGAAAATCCAACAAATTTGTCCATGCTCACGGGCAATGGAGGCTTCTTGTTCTCCTTACTAGCCGCGCTTCTCAAGAAGTACCTTGGAGTTTCTCTCCTCTCAGCTATTGGAGTAGAAGCAACTGATTTCCTCGCGCTTTGGTACACCTTAGGCTCTCCTCTTTTCTTCGAAGATTCAACTCTAACTCCCAAATCATAAGCTGGTTTCTTCTCATCTCCAGTGTCGCCTTTCTTCCTCTTCAATCTCTCATTCCTTCTAGCAGAGTACTCTTCGTAAAACCTTCCCCTTTCAAATAAAGGACTTCTCTTTGCATTCATTGAATCAGAGTTTCCAATAGCATTCACATCCCCATTACCAAATTCATTCTTCACCATTTTTGCTAAAGCCCTTAGTTCACAAGAAATGGTACGATACTCTGGACGAAGTTCCCATTCTTCAACATTGCTGCTAGCCCTTTTAGGCACCTGAGTTTTTGTCAAAGAACCTGCGTACAATGAAAAAATATTAGCCCAAGAAAAGATCTCTAAAAAACCATCAAAAAGTAAGAAAGAAAAGGGGTCCTCAAATTTTGTCATTTTCCAACTACTATATAAGCTATTAAAATCTGTCCTTGTTTACATTCAAAGAATAAGAAAATTCTGTTAAGACCATCAAGTTGGAGAACGAAAAGGGGTCTTTCATTTTGTATTTCAGTTCCAACTGTTGTACTAAGCATGGAAATTAATTCCATTTTTATAATCAAAGAGTTTAGCCAAAACAAATTCCACAAAAAACAAAAGAAAAACAACACAAAAACAACAACTACGCTCCAATCCTCTATATCAATAGTCAACACAACAAGCAAAAAGGGTCTCAAATTTTTTTCTTTCACCTCTAAAGCTACTGTATTAAGCATGAAAATTGGTTCTTATTTATATTCAAACAACTATCAAAACTAGAAATGAAAAACAACATAATAACATCCATTTTCTCTTCGTTCAAATACAAAAATGAAAAAGCAAAAGGGGTCTTAAATTTCTTCTTTCAAGCTCTAACTACAAATACCTGGTGGGGTTCGAATAGCATTTGGAGTGGATTGAAGAACACGGCGAGTACGAACGCCAACAGGGGATCTAGCAAGTGGAGGTTTACGGTCTGATCTCCTCATCATCATCTTGGAAATGAACACAAATCAAAGCTTGAAAATCTGGAAAAGGGAATTGAAAAACACAGAAAAATAGGTGAATTGAAACTTTAAGAAAAGGAGAGAAGCGGCGGAAAATGTGAAAGAGAAGAAAATATTTAGTGCTTACCTTAGTGCTTTGAGCGTTCTTCTTTTGGCGATATTAGTTTATTGTTGTTAATTTTGTCCTATTTGAGAGCCTTTTATATAATTTGAATTTCGCCGTAAAGTGGGGAGGAGCGCCCCAACGGTCAAATTCAAAGATCAGACGGTTTCAAATTGTCTGAAATAAAAGAAAGGATTGATGGAATATTATTGCTAGTACTATAAAGACAAAAGTTCTATATGGAGAATAATATAGAAATTAAATTCTTTGTAATATGATAATTAACTCTTTTTTTCAGTTTATAAAATTTCAACCTCAAAATGTAAAGTCTTTCTTCAAGAGACAATGTAAAGGAGCTATAATTTTTACTGTGAAGTCAACTATATAAATTCGCACGAACCATGTTACTCACGCTCATTTTTGTCTAAGTAACCTTATAAATATAATTTTTTGTATGTTATTAATCTATTGAGTAGAAATTAAATCTTTTTTCGAGATAATTCAAATGCTGAATTTACTGTATAGATTGTCTCAAGATGGACTTGTTGACATGTGACACATCTTAGAAAAAATAAATATTGAAATTCATAACAAGTAGGACGTCGATAATGCCAAAGCTTTATAGCATATTTGACCAAACTTCTCCAAAGATCAAAAATATTTTTTTTTCTTTTTTCAAAAACACTTTTTTTCTTAACTTAAGGTATTTGGGTTACACTCTGTGCGTCCCAACGTGACGTATAATGAATATGAGACTTGTTAATCATGATTTAAATGAGTTTAAAGTCATAATACGACTATATATGATGTTTGGATAAAACACATAAAGTTTGGGGAAAATCGGATTAAAGTTGAGAAAAACCAACTAAGAATTTGCCATATAACAGAGCTTTTTGAGAAATAAATTTCGTGTGCTATATGAGGTTTTTTGGGACATATTATATACCAAATTGAAGGTCTTAGAATGTAGTTTTCAACGCTCTTAACCGTTTGTTCATACGATATCCGGATAAAATAATATAAGCGTCGGAAGATGGGCAAATCAGAGGGTGCCAAGCTAGCACCTTTTGACTTTTCAAAAGTTAATATATTTTTTTTAACTCGTCTCTCTCTCTCTCTCTCTCTCTCTCTCTTTATTTTTACATAGCATCTGACCAGAGGACACCATAAACGGTCATTAAGCTCTCTAATATTGCTTCAAATAAGACTATCATCTCGGACACGAAATCAAGAAGCGATAACATTAAAACGATCCCTACGACGTAAGTATCGCTATATCGCCTCTCTTTTTCTTTGTAGTTTGAGTTTTGGAATATAAGCTTTAAATATCTAGAAAAGTAGATAAATTCATTTCCTAATAGTTAGACCTCACGGGACGGTGATCGGAAGCCCTGAGTTCGAGTTATTTGACTTGTAGTGGACTACTTTATGAGCTGTTTTGTGTTGCTTTTGGGTTGTCTATTGTGCTGCTGATTTATGGAGTTTGGAAGGATAAAAATGGCGTTGAGAAACGCCACATGTGGTAGGGTAGTAGGTTGGTCGCTCGTCGATGTAGTTGCATGCTAATTGATAATTTGTTGATTGGGTGTATTATGGTATATTTGGGGGTTTTGTTGTATTGAAGGTCCCAGATTGTAATTAGGTTGGTTTTGAGTTGCTGATTGTATTATGTTTGTATCTCGCTTATAGTAGGCTTGAGGGAGCAGTAAAATCAGGGAAAATGCTGCCCGTTTTATTTTAGAATCGAGTTATCATTTGAGATACGTAATATACTACCACCATCTAAATTGTACACGTATTTCTTTGCTATAGGGTTGACGCGCTAGTTGTCATAAGCTTGTTGTTGAGTTGCATTGACGACTTGAGGTATGTTAAAGCTATCCCTTTTTTCTTTTTGGCATGATCCAAATGATACAAACGAAACGAGCAAAATACGCAATGTTTCATAAATGACTCTATTCATAGAAATAATAGGGGTGTCTATATTCTTGATTCCCCATGTGAATTATTATTATATCCTCTGTTCATGGGTCCTAGAAAAATACGTATTTGATAAAGTTTGTCCGAAAGGAATATTAATTTTATGATATTCGAGAAATCTTATTAACGTATTTCTTATGCATTTCATGCATTTATACATGTACATTGACCCATGACCAGAAGGCGTTATATACGCATATATTATATGTATATGGGATATGGAAAAATGTTAAGGCGTTATATACGCACCACCACCTGATCAGCTGGTATATGTTGATGATTTTGCCCACAGTGATCGAGATGATATGATGGGATGCCCTCAGAGGCTTGATGATGTTATGTACACCTATACCTATGCATGATAAGACATTTACATGCACGTGCATGCCATTATAAATGTTTCAGGATTCACAAAGTTATTTAGACTCACAGGTGGAATTCTTTACCCCATGTTTCATCTATGTCTTTTATGTACTGATTTTCATGCTTTACATACTCAGTACATTATTCGTACTGGCGTCCCTTTTTGCCCGGGGACGATGCGTTTCATGCCCGCAGGTGCAGGTAGACAGGCTGACGGTCCCCCTTCTTAGGATCCTTGATCAGCGAGAGTTGATGTACTCCATTTGATCCGGAGCTGCTTTGAGTTTTGGTACGATGTGTTTACATATATATATATATATATGGGTACAATGGGGCCCAGTCCCGTCCTTTATACAGTTGTATACTCTAATAGAGGTCTATAGACAGTCATGTATAATTAGATAGTATGTGGCCTTATCGGCTAGCCCTACCATATTCCATATATATATAGGTAGAACTCGGGCACTCGTCACAGCCCATTTGTTTGGGTCGTGACAATTTGGCCAAGCTTTTTGGGGAAAAAAGTGATTTTGGGAAGAAGCAGAAGTAGTTTCTGAGAAGCAGAAAAAGTAGCTTCTTCCCAAAAGTAGAAACAGTTTTGGCTTTTCTTCTTACCAAAAATACCCTTAACAAAATATAATATATAACAAAATAACCGTTAACTCCAATACTTAGGATATTAATGTATAAGTTTTTCTTCTTATTTTTAGGATAGTTTTATAATATATGGTGACTTTAGGGATGAATACTTTTATATTTGTTGAATGATTTTTAATGTATTTGAATAATATTAAAATAATTAAAGTACTTTTTATTTTATTTTTTCATATTTTACTTAAATAAAATGAAATTTTTTAATTATTGCATGTAATAACAAATTTTTAAGATTATTTATTTACTTATAATATTAACTATTAAGTAAATCTATTCATGTCTTTGTTCGTAATTTGATACTTAAAAGCACTTTTTGAAAAACTTGGTCAAACACAAATTATTGTCCAAAAGTATTTTTCATAGTGATTTCAAACACAAATTGTTTCTCTCCAAAAGTACTTTTTTCAAAAGTACTTTTAAAAAAAGCACTTCTCAAAATAAACTGATTTTTCCAGCTTGGCCAAACATGCTATAAATTGATGTGCTTTGATTGGTATCAAGTATTAACTTAAATTAAGTATATTAAAATTTTAATATTGCATTAACATCCGTTAGAAGATTGGTGCTATCGCCACGTTTTGTCTATTTGTGCCCGTACACAAAGCAATTGTAGATTCTTTTTCTTCGTTTTTTCTAAAGAAAATTTTGTTGATAGCCATTTTTATCATCATGTCTAAAACTCCAAAATTACCAATGAAGTTCTGCTCTAGTGCAAATGATGAGGTTTAATAATCTTGATGTTTAAAATTTAAAGGTCTCCTTATAGTGAATTTCACTCTCATTTGTTCAAAGAACAAGCATAATTTTATAAAGTTAAAATCAAACAAATAAAGTTAAAATAATTTTATAACATCCCGTGTATGCATTAAAAAAAAAATCACATGCTGTAGATTCATTATTAGTTTGATACGTGAACCGGCTGCGAATAAATTTGTTTTCCTTTGAAGAAAAACCTTCCATCTATTTCTTCAAAAGTTTCATAATTTTGGGGAGAGATTCGACTAAAATTCTGTAAAGATATACAAGTTAAAGTGATTGTTACACAAAGAGTCGGCCAAATTCAATATTTTTTTAGTTGGTATACATTAATTCTAAACAGTTATACATATATTATACATAAATTTTATATATATTATATATCTACCGGTTATTTTTAATTTATGAGATTAAGTAAGCGACCATTTGAGTTAATTTTTCTAAGTTGCTTTAAATCATAGTCATTCAAGGGAGGAGAAAAGACCCAAAATAATCTAGTATCTTTAGACTTTAACTCAAACTAGTCTGATTTCTTTCACATGGAGCACTAATAGTCCACATTCTTTAATAAAGTTGTACACTTTTAGTCTTCATGTTTGATATGAAAAAAATATTTTCCGGAAAATATTTTTTAATTTTCTCATGTTTGGTTGGCTTAAATGTTTTGGAAAACATTTTCCTCATGAACTCATTTTCCTCCAATTGGAGGAAAATATTTTCCCTATCGAGAGAAGGAAAAATATTTTCCAAAACTTTTCTTCAACCTCCACACCCTTTTCTTCAAACTTTTCTTCACTATTTACATTTTCTAGCCATATACATAGATTATACATTTATTATACATAATTATACACATATAATACATAAATTATACATATATTATACCTCTACGGGTTATTTTTAGTTTAAGCAGTTAGGTAGGCGACTATTTGGGTTAATTCTTTTTCTTTTTATGATGTAGAAAAAGTATTTTCTTTCATTTCAACAAAATGATGTAGCAAAAAGTATTTTCTTTCATTTCAACAAAATGAGTACTTTTTTCATGTTGTAGAAATAATACTTTCTTTTTCAACCAAAAAAATAGTATTTTCTTTTTAGTTGTGTAACACAAATTTCAAGTTTCAACGTTGATTTTGCGAGAAAAGGTAAAGCAACACATCAGTCTCTTTGTGTAATTTTTTTAAAAAATAATTAAATTCTTGAATAAAATAAAGTATTAAAAATATTGGGTAATTGGGGTTGGTGAAGGGGGGAGGGGAGGGAGAGGAGGCATGGAGGGAGGGGAGCATGGGAAACATGGGGATTTGTGTGTGGGGGGGGGGGGGTGGAGGGGTAAGAAAATTAGCATAAAAAAAATTTTAAAAAATATTTTTTTCTCTCTAAACAAACGCTAGAAAAAAAATTTCGAAAAAAGTTTTTCACTCACCAAACATACAAGGAAAAATAAATGATAACCACTCATTTTTTAGGATATATCAAACATGGAGACTACCACTTTATTAAAGAATGTGCACTATAAATACTTTATGTGAAAGAAATAAGATTAATTTGAGTTAAAGTCCAAAAATACTGGACTATTTTGGGTCTTTTCTCTTCGGAGGAGCAATCTGTTTTTTCTTTTCTTTTTTGTCTCAAAGTAAAAGCAGACCACACAAAAACCCATTCATTGCACAATACATCTAAGCCCACGGGACCACATTTGAGCGTTTGACTTTTTCCTTTCAAGATAGTAGGGGTAGCCAGTTTTCCCATTATTAATTAAAAAATAGTTAGTATTCGCAAAGTTATTAAAAAATATTTATTATGTTATGCGGAATAAAGCTTAACAAAAATATTGTTAGTAAACACAAAAAATATAAAACTCTTACGTATAAATTTCTAGCACATTGTATCAGAGTTCAAACTTCAAAGACACATTGTATGCGAATTTCAATATAGTTTACAGGACTTTAACTTGTAAAAGTTCAAACTCTAGCATATTATACTATAATTTACATACAGGATATTTTGAACTCCAACACATTATGTTGGATATTTCATATGCAAAAAGTTCGAACTCTAACATATTATGCTGAAATTTTTTCGAATTTTAACTTAGGGCATTTTTGTCTAGATTTTATTATCGCATAAAAAAATGACTAAATTTCGAGTAGTTTTAAAACAGTAACTAATTTTCAATTAGCAATTATACATTAGGCTATTTTTGAATTTCTCTCTTTTTCAATCATCTTAATTTTAATCAACACGTTGTCTAAAACTATAAATTTAGACATTAACCAAAATACCTAAAAAGGAAATTTAGGAAGCAATACAAGAAATCAATTAAAAGAGTCAACATTCTAGAGTACAAGTATTCACTTTCATGCCTAGCAAGAACAACAACAACAACAACAACCCAGTAAAATCCCACTAATGGGGTCTGGGGAGGGTAGTGTGTACGCAGG
The DNA here is from genome assembly GCF_000390325.3 of Nicotiana tomentosiformis. Classification (NCBI taxonomy): domain Eukaryota; kingdom Viridiplantae; phylum Streptophyta; class Magnoliopsida; order Solanales; family Solanaceae; genus Nicotiana; species Nicotiana tomentosiformis. The sequence goes on along the minus strand of NC_090815.1, from coordinate 136,151,547 downwards.
CCTTACCCCTATCCCGAAGGAGTAGAGAGACTGTTTCCGAAAGACCCTCGGCTCAAAAAAAAAAGACAAAAGGACAAAAAGGAGACAATATTAGTATCGCAATAACAATCATAGGATAAATAGAAACACCATGAAATCCAGAAGAAGAATGCAAAGCAAAGGGAGACAATATTAGTATCACCACAACAATCATAAGAACAATAGGAACACCATGAAATCTAGAAGAAAGATGCAAAGAAAAAGCGATAGTTAGTAAATAGGACATGCACTGAAAAGCGAAATAGTAAGCCACAACATTGCCACTAGCTATCTTAGACAAAAATCCTACATGGCTAGTCCCACAATGGTACGAAGTAAGGCACAACTCAACTACCTCCTAACCTACAACCCTAATACTCGACTTCCACGTCTTCCTATCCAGTGTCATGTAGAACTACTAGTCAAATAAATCTTTAACCGAGCTAATTATCTAAACTAAAAAGTTGTTTCAGCATATCTAAAGCTGAAACATTGTGCTGCTTGTTTCTGACGTTGGCTAACGTTGGAACAAAAGAAACAAAAGATTGACGTTCCAGAAATTTAAGTAGGTACAATACGAGGATTCTATACGTTTTTGTCTCAAAATCATATTCATATAAAGCACCCTTCGATATACTACCATCCATGTTTAAACCAGTGCAAAAATTGGCCAGTGTATACAATTTCCCAATTTTGGATTTTATCATCATATGCAACAACCACAATGTATTTCTTTAAGGTACAAACGAGGTGAAGTTTTCCTTGAGCCACCCCAAACCATGTATTAAATCCTATACAGATTCTATCATTTCTCCTGAAAATTTAACAAAATCAAAATTTTACAACAAGTTAATTAATTATATTAATCATGATATTAGAAAATAACAATGAAATTTACAAGAAGTTATCTATCTAATCAACAAAGATTGTTGAACACCCTTCGTCGTGAAATCATTGTCACGAGTCATGACCCAAGCCCACGGGCAACAGCACGTGTTGTCCGCTTTTGAGGCTCGAGGTGGTGTAGCCCGAAAGTATGGTATCAGAGTTACCCCGCGTGCAACCTTGAACGATGGTAGGGCAAACCTCAGCGATGACGCTAAGTCCCTAAGGGGTGTATGTGACACCCTAGGCGAATCCACATAAACAAAATACATGAGAAATGTTGGGTATATAAGTAAACAATATACTAGTGAGTTGGGTTGTTACAATTATTTTGTGTAAAGTCAACCTGACTTCGCCATTGATTATCTCTATATGTAATAAGATGCATTAGTTTAGGTTGTCTACATCACACCCCTTGGGTTCAGCTCTTCCCCGAACCCTACGTGAACGCGCGTTGCCTTGTGCACCGGGCTACCTTGTTGTTGTAATATGATGCATTAGTTTTGATAACATAAAAAAGAAAAAGAAAAAAAGATTACCATTTCGAAGGTGCTTAATGACGTGAAGAGAGTTGTTAAGAGTTATAGCATTTTTCTTCTTTGTATCAAAAGCGAGAACACAACCATCAGCCATTAGTCAATTCAAAGTATGATACAAGTAAGCAGGTTTACTGAAGAAATATTCAAAACTTGCCGAGCCTGTTGTCAATTGGAAATCTTGCCATAGTACCCCTGCAGAGTCCTCTGATGAAAACATGTTGAACTCATACCCTTTTTGTTTACCTATCACTTGAACCATCACCACACCTTGTATTGATCAGAATTATATTAGTGTAGTCAGAGCCCAAGCCTATACCAAGCATCTGTTTGGAATATAAGTAATTGAGTTAGTATCTTCGTAAAATATTATAAGGCATAAAGATAATGAAAAGAGGAGATAAACACAAGAATTCCATTAGCTATCACTATTCTCCGCCACAATCATCAACCGTCACCACCGTAACAGCCCAGCACACTAGAGATATTGTCTGCTTTGAGCCTAGGTCCGCACGACTTTAAAATGCGTCACTAGGGTCTAAGACATGTCTATTTATCTGCACGCAGAGTGACTCTAATACCATATGTAACTACCCAGAGGTTTGACCCATCACCGTTCAAGGTTGCACACGGAGTGACTCTGATACTAAATGTAATTGCCCAGCCCACTAGTGACATTATCTACTTTGGGCCTAGGCCCGCACGGCTTTAAAACGTGTCACTAGGGTATAAGGTCTTACTACTTATATACTCAGCATCTCTCCCGTGTTTTGTCGATGTGAGTTTCGTCTAAGTTGTCACAGTAGCACCATCAAGCATCATTGTTAACCATCACTTGCAACTACCATCATTATTTAGTATTTAGATCTTAATAACACATCTTAATATTCAAAGATGTCTTCAGATTCAGGCGTCCTAATCTTAATATAAATAAATAAATTAGATAACCTAAAAGTGTATATGTATAACATCAAATAATATGGATGCACTTAATAATTCTAAAATCATTTGAAATTATATATATATATATATATATATATATATATATATATAAAATTTCAAATGATTTTAGAATTGGACTGACTTGTTTCAGTATGACTATTACTAGAAGTAGAAATTGGGTAGGGAGAAATTTTGTTGAAAATCTTAGGAGATACGGACTCTGAATATAGAAATGTTAAAACTGGTGGCAAGGCATGGGTTTCAACGAATTTTGGGTCAGAAAGTAAGTGGTTGAATTTCTTGTTTAGAATTTTGCATTGAACTAATTTCTTCAAAGGCAAATAAGAGATAATTTTTGTTAGTCCCGCCAATATTGCTGTATATATAAATAATAATTCTGCAAAATATAAGTTATCGTAATGAAACAGTAATAAATTCGAGCCTACTGAATTCACAGTGTTTCCTTAAGGAATTTAATCCCCTCCTAGTACCCAAGGTAATGGATTATTTCCTCCCAGGATAGAACGAATCACACACTGGTATAGCGGTACTTCAAACCTTAGTGTTTCAGCGAACACAAAGTTCGGTAGTAAATCACACTTACAATTGCTTTGTTTGAAGTTAAAACAATGCAGAACGAAGGAGTAGAAACTCAAAAAATCGTATGAAAATGCGGAGAGGAAGGAGCGATTTCAGTTTGTGTCTTGTATGTTGTGTGTTGTGTGTCTTTCTTCAACAGCTGCTGCACATATATATAGCAGCCAGTGTTGAAGAAAAACAATCGCCCACCCTCCATGGTGGAGCAAGCATTAGCTTGTTTGTGGAGCAAGCACATTCATGGTGGGAAGAGCATTAGGCGGCTGCCTTGTGGTCAATACACGGATTAAAAAATATCCGTTACAAATGCGGATAATCTTACGTTAATATTTACTATTAACAAATAAATTTGGTCCAAAAAATTAATCAATCAATCGATCATTTGACCAAATCTGAATCCAAATCCGAATCCGAATCCGAATCCGTAGCCGTAGCCGTAGCCGTAGCCGAAGCCGAAGCCGAAGCCGAGCCGAGCGAGCGACGACGACGACGGCGCGAGGCTTGCTTTCTTCTTAACTCTTTAAGAGCTACAAGAAGAGCAATTATATATATACCCACCAAAATTTTTTTCATCTTCCAATATGGGATAATGTCTCATTGTCAAGAGGGGGAAACTTAAAATTTTACTCAAAATTTTTATTTTCCCTCCATTTCCCATTCACCCTCATTTTAAGACTATTTCATCTTAAAAATAAAAACCTCAACAATCCCCCACATGAATGGAGAATGGCTATATCACGGAAGTATGCATGGAAAAACTGTGTGATTTACAAGCAAGGATTAATCGCATCTGGATAAGTAGGTTTCCCTTTGAACTTTTCGTAGTAAACTTATGTCGGATATACTCGGTCAATCGGTAGATTTGATATCTTTGAACCATCGATCTTTGGTGTATACCTAGACAACCATAAGTCACACAATCAACCCTTAACCGTCTTTGGTTCTCATTGTTGTGTTCGTTTCAGCCATGAACACCGCCTGGTTTCATAAGTGCGTAGAGAACTGGCCTTACAAAGTTCTCCTTGAAGCGGCTAACACTTCACACTTACATAGGTGATTCCTAAACGTGTCATCCTGTAGATACACTTTTTGATATACCCCGTATCAAATTTAGAAATCATTAAAAAGCCTTAATGCTTTATCCTTGGTACTGAACATTGTCTCATCACGAGAACGAACTAAAATTTTATTTGACAATGTTGAACCGTCATTAATGACTTTGTTTGATCTCCTTGAACCTAGATCTTGGGATCTCCAGTCTTCTAGGTAGAGTTACCGCCACAATGACTTGTTCTCGGCCATAGCCCCATTCCCCTTGTTGATTTCTCAACTACCTCTCTAGTTAGGCCTTTTGTAAGTGGATCCGACACATTATCACTTGATTTTACATAGTCAATCGTGATAATTCCTCTAGAGAGTAATTGCCTAACGGTTTTATGTCTTCGTCGTATATGACAAGATTTACCGTTATACATAACGCTCCCAGCCCTTCCAATTGCCGCTTGACTATCACAATGTATGCATATTGGTGCCAACAGTTTGGGCCAAAATGGAATGTCTTCCAAGAAATTCCGGAGCCATTCAACTTCTTCACCAGCTTTATCTAAGGCTATGAATTCAGCCTCCATTGTAGAGCGGGCAATACATGTTTGTTTGGACGACTTCCAAGATACCGCCCCTCCACCAATAGTGAATACATATCCACTCGTGGACTTAGAATCAGTTGAACCAGTGATCCAATTTGCATCACAGTATCCCTCAATCACCGCATGGAATTTACTGTAGTGCAAGTCAAAGTTCTGGGTATGTTCTAAATATCCCAAAACTCGTTTCATTGCCATCCAATGAGATTGGCCTGGATTGCTCGTATATCGACTCAGTTTACTTATAGGACAAGCTATATCTGGTCGTGTACAATTCATGATATACATTAAGCATCCCAACACACGAGCATAATCCAATTGTGATATGCTTTGGCTTTTATTCTTTGCTAATGCAAGATTCACGTCAATTGGAGTCTTTGCAATTTTAAAGCCCAAGTGCTTGAATTTTTCAAGTACTGTCTTAATATAATGAGATTGTCACAATGCCAGACCTTGAGGAGTCTTATAGATCTTAATTCCCAGAATTAAATCAGCAACTCCCAAGTCTTTCATATCAAACTTGCTATTGAGCATACGCTTAGTAGCATTTATGTTGGCAATGTCATTACTCATTATCAGCATATCATTCACATATAGGCAAACAATGACTATGTGATTTGGAACATTTTTAATGTACACACATTTATCACATTCATTTATCTTAAAACCATTTGACAACATTGTTTGGTCAAATTTCGCATGCCATTGTTTGGGTGCTTGTTTTAGTCCGTAAAGAGACTTAACAAGTCTACATACCTTCTTTTCTTTACCTGGAACCACAAACCCTTCAGGTTGTTCCATGTAAATTTCTTCCTCCAACTCTCCATTTAAGAAGGCCGTCTTAACATCCATTTGATGAATTTCAAGACCATACACTGCAGCTAATGCTACTAATATCCGTATGGACGTAATTCTTGTAACTGGAGAGTATGTATCAAAGTAGTCTAGACCTTCTCGTTGTCTATACCCTTTGACTATGAGCCTTACCTTGAATTTATCAATAGTGCCATCATCTTTGATTTTTCTCTTAAAAATCCATTTAGAACCCAAAGGTTTATTTCCAGGAGGAAGATCAACCAATTCCCATGTATGGTTGTTTAATATGGATTCTATTTCACTATTGACTGCCTCTTTCCAAAACAATGATTCCGAAGAAATCATAGCTTCTTTAAATGTTTGAGGTTCATTCTCCAATAAGAAAGTCACAAAATCTGGTCCAAATGAAGTAGACGTTCTTTGACGTTTACTACGTCTTGGATCCTCCTGATTACATGTACTTTCTTTTGTTTCTTCCCGAGGTCGTTTAGATCCTTCACCAAACGACTCACATTCCTTTTTATACGGATATATATTTTTAAAGAACTCAACATTATCTGATTCTATAACCGTATTATTATGAATGTCGGATTTTTTGATTTATGAACCAGAAATCGATATGCTTTACTATTTATCGCATATCCTATGAAAACACAATCAACGGTTTTCGGTCCTATCTTTACCCTTTTGGGTTTAGGAACTTGCACTTTTGCCAAACACCCCCACACTTTAAAATAATTCAAGTTGGGCTTCCTTCCTTTCCATTTTTCATATGGAATGGATTGTGTTTTGCTATGGGGCACTCGATTTAATATTCGATTAGCCGTAAGAATGGCTTCCCCCCACAAGTTCTGTGGCAAACCAGAACTTATCAACAACGCATTCATCATCTCCTTTAATGTGCGATTCTTTCTTTCCGCAATCCCATTAGATTGGGGCGTGTAAGGGGCTGTTGTTTGATGAATAATTCCATATTCTAAACATATTTCTTCAAAAGGAGATTCATATTCACCACCCCTATCACTTCTTATCATTTTTACTTTCTTGTTAAGTTGCGTTTCAACTTCATTTTTGTATTGCCTGAATGCGTCTATTGCTTCATCTTTACTATTCAGTAAGTAAACATAGCAATATCGAGTACCATCGTCAATAAAAGTTATGAAATAATTTTTTCCACCGCGAGATGGTATTGACTTCATGTCACAAATATCTGTGTGAATTAAGTCTAAAGGATTTGAATTCCTTTCAACTGACTTATAAGGATGTTTAACATACTTAGATTCCACACATGTTTGACATTTTAATTTTTCGCATTCAAACTTAGGCAGTACTTCCAAGTTAATCATTTTCCGCAAGGTTTTATAATTGACATGACCCAAACGTACATGCTATTAATCATTTGACTCAAGTAAGTAAGAAGAAGCTGAAATATTATTATTGTTTTCCACAACCATTATATTCAGATTGAAAAGGCCCTCGGTGAGGTAACCTTTTCCTACAAATATTTCATTCTTACTTATGACAACCTTGTTGGACACAAAAACGCACTTAAAACCGTGCTTAACAAGAAGTCCAGTAGAGACTAAATTCTTTCTCATTTCGGGAACATGAAGGACATTGTTCAAAGTCATGACCTTGCCAGAAGTCATTTTCAGAAATATCTTCCCATATCCTTCAACTTTTGCTGTTGAAGCATTTCCTATATAAACTGTCTCTCCGGGTCCAGCAGGAGCATAAGTAGCAAAAGCTTCTCTAACTGCACAAACATGGCGAGTGGCTCCTGAATCAAACCACCACAGTTTAGGATTTCTCACCAAGTTACATTCAGAAAGCATGGCATACAAGTTATCAGCATCATCATGGTTTACTACCATGTTTGCTTGATCCCTTTTCTTATCTTTCTTCGGAGCACGACACTCCGTAGATTTGTGTCCGGTTTTCCCACAGTTGTAGCAGTTTTCACTGAACCGCTTCTTGCTTGGATTGTATTTCGGACCAGAAGCCTTCTTCCTCTTTTTGTTATCTTCAACAATATTTGCTCCCATTATTGTTGAATTTCCACGGCCTCTCCTTTCAGCAGCTTTATTGTCCTCTTCGATTCTCAACCGAACAATGAAATTTTCAAAGGACATTTCCTTTCGTTTGTGTTTCAAATAATTTTTGAAGTCCTTCCACAACGGAGGCAACTTCTCAATCATTGCTGCTACTTGGAATGCTTCATTGATGACAAGACCTTCAGCAAGTAGATCATGAATAATCACTTGCAATTCCTGGACTTGGGTAATAACAGACTTGCTATCTACCATTTTGTAGTCCAAAAATTTTGCGGCAACGAATTTCTTCATCCCGGCATCTTCAATTTTATATTTCTTTTCAAGTGCATTCCACAATTCTTTTGACGTCTCCACGCTACTGTATACATTATACAGATTATCATCCAGTCCGCTAAGAATATAATTCTTGCATAAAAAATCAGAATGCTTCCACGCTTCAATTACGAGAAAGCATTCATTCTCTGGAGTTTTATCTGGCAGATCAGGAACATCTTCCTTGATGAACTTCTGTAGACATAACGTAGTTAAGTAGAAGAACATCTTCTGCTGCCAGCGCTTGAAATCAATCCCGAAAATTTTTTCGGGTTTTTCTGCCGGTGTTCGACTTGTCGATGCGTTTTCAGTCACTATCGGAACAGCTTGATTTTCGCTTTCAGTCGTCCATTTTTTTTTTTGAAAAAAGAAATGACACAAACAAACGTTTAATACACGTTTTCAAACTGGAGTAAAAATCACGTAGATTTTAATCTCCAACAAAACGCCACGAAGGCTTTACTCTCCAAACCGGGAGTACACAAAACCACAAAGGTTTTAGTTTGCAGAATAATAAGAATAACACAAATACAGAAATAAATATTAAATTCCTTAAGATTGTTAGTCCCGCCAATATTGCTGTATATGTAAATAATAATTCTGCAAAATATAAGTTATCGTAATGAAACAGTAATAAATTCGAGCCCACTGAATTCACAGTGTTTCCTTAAGGAATTTAATCCCCTCCTAGTACCTAAGGTAATGGATTATTTCCTCCCAGGATAGAACGAATCACACACTGGTGTAGCGGTACTTCAAACCCCAGTGTTTCAGCGAACACAAAGTTCGGTAGCAAATCACACTTACAGTTGCTTTATTTGAAATTAAAACAATGCAGAACGAAGGAGTAGAAACTCAGAAAATCGTATGGAAATGCTGAGAGGAAGGAGCGATTTCAGGTGTGTTGTGTGTCTTTCTTCAACAGCTGCTGCACATATATATAGCAGCTACTAACAAATAAATTTGGTCCAAAAAATTAATCAATCAATCGTTTGACCAAATCCAAATCCGAAGCCGAGCGAACGACGACGACGACGGCGCGAGACTTGCTTTCTTCTTAATTCTTTAAGAGCTACAAGAAGAGCAATTATATATATACCCACCAAAAATCTTTTCCTCTTCCAATATGGGACAATGTCTCATTGTCAAGAGGGGGAAACTTAAAATTTTACTCAAAAATTTTATTTTCCCTCCATTTCCCATTCACCCTCATTTTAAGACTATTTCATCTTAAAAACAAAACCTCAACAATTTTCACAACAAAATCGTCATACAGTTCCATATTATTCATCAAATTCGTAGCCTTGCTTTGAATTGTTTGGTACAACATGTTTGTTTGTAGTTACGAATGATAAAGCCGTGGTGTAATTAGACGGAAAACCCCGTATTTAATCGGCTTTTCATATGTAGCTGTGTATGTGCCCTAATTTTGGTTTTTCTTTTTTTTTTTCCCCTTGAAAAAAGAGAACATATTTAAGAATTGGTCTTTCAGAAAAATTCATATTCAATTTGTGTTTTTATTAAATGCAACTGTTAGTTATGTGCCCTAATTTTCCTACAGTGTCCTTCACCTATATATGAGAATATAAATCTGTTGTATTTGGCGTTTTCTTGTGGGAAAAAAAAAAAAAAAAAAGGAGAATTTGTAAGATACGAGGTTAACTCGCATTTATGGATTCTCTTTAAAATGAGTTAGTACACAAAACCACAAAGGTTTTAGTTTGCAGAATAATAAGAATAACACAAGTACAGAAATAAATATTAAATTCCTTAAGATTGTTATTCCCGGTCAATATTCCTGTATTTGTAAATATTAATTCTGCAAAATATAAGTTAACGTAATGAAACAATAATAATGAATTCGAGCCCACTGAATTCACAGTGTTTCCTTAAGGAATTTAATCCCCTCCTAGTACCCAAGGTAATGGATTATTTCCTCCCAGGATAGAACGAATTACACACTGGTGTAGCGGTACTTCAAACCCCAGTGTTTCGGCGAACACAAAGTTCGGTAGCAAATCACACTTACAGTTGCTTTGTTTGAAGTTTAAAAACAATGCAGAACAAAGGAGGAGATACTCAGAAAATCGAATGGAAATGCTGAGAGGAAGGAATGCAATGTATAGCTAATTGTATGTTGAGTTCTTTTATCTTCAAGCATCAAATCCAAATCCAAATCCAAATCCGTAGCCGTAGCCGTAGCCGTAGCCGTAGCCGTAGCCGTAGCCGTAGCCGTAGCCGTAGCCGTAGCCGTAGCCGAGCCGGGCGAGCGACGACGACGGCGCGAGGCTTGCTTTCTTCTTAACTCTTTAAGAGCTACAAGAAGAGCAATCATATATATACCCACCAAAAATGTCTTCCACTTCCAATATGGGACAATGTCTTATTGTTAAGAGGGGAAAACTTAAAATTTTACTCAAAATTTCATTTTCCCTCCATTTCCCATTCACCCTCATTTTAAGAATATTACATCTTAAAATAAAACCTCAACACCAAGTTCCACATATCACTTGAGATTGTTGTCCTAGCTATTTAACACTAAACGGCCGTTTGGTTGGGATTTAAGAAGTTTTAATCTTCACATAAAAATATGCATTAATTTATAATACTAATGTTTGGTCGCTTACCTGTTTTCCTCATAAATAATGTAGTTATGCGAAAATTATGGGGGATAAAATGTGAATTAAAAACACTAAAATGATAAAACTAACCCTCATAATAGTAAACAAACTTTTACTTTGTTTAAAGTAAACATTTATTTAATTAAATCATATATTGTATGCATGTGATTTCTAATATATTAAATTAAACATTCAACAAAATTGGTTGAAGAGAATGAGAAAGGTGAGATGGCCTTCAATGGACTTTTTAGCTGAATAAAGAGAATGTCAACAGAGAGATGCCATTCGAAAATGGTTGAAGTGGCCTAAACTTTTTTACGTCCATTTATTAATCCGATGATAGTATAAAGTTAACATGTGTAACAAAATAGTAGGACTCGTCCATTTCTAACCATATTTTTACTTCCATTTCTAACTTTGTTTTTTAATATTTAATTCTTTTGTTTTGTGAAAGACGTCGAGTAAGATTTATCCATCATTTGTGAAATATAATAATAACGAAGATAATACTACTCTAGAAATTAGACAGGTGTTTCGGATGGTAGTAGAATTCGTTTGAATGGTTCCAAATAAATTTTAAAGTAACAAATTATCCCACAAAATATACACATCATTAACCTGTGAACTGTTCTAGTAAGAGTAATTAGTTTAGTTTCTAAGCACCAAAAGATCAGTTTGAATTTGCTACCAAAAAAAAAAGTATCAGTTTGGATTATAAACATTTAAATTAAATGAGATGATTCACACAGTTAGACAGTAATTTCAACATCCATGTCAGTTAATTAAATCAAGTTGTAAGAAATACTATAAAATTAAGGTTCACACATAGGGTTTCTCAACAACAACAACAAAAAAAAAGGTTCACACATAGGTGTTAAGGTTCGCAAAATGCAACTTTTCATGTTTACATGTTGGTATGAAATATAAAACTTAGGCTAATATAATTGTCAAGACAAACGATCACTTGCATCCTTAAATGATAAAAATCATTTTTGACACATATAAAATGAAAACCAATTAAATCAAATACCAAATATAATTTCATTAAGAAACATAAAAATCTCCCGAAACTTTGCTTGTGTTGTATATATCAGAGCACCAAATCTTTCATAATCACTCATGGATTAATAAAAACATTAATATATGTCGTGTTTAATGTTCGGTAACGAAAATGCCAAAGAATAAGATAACGCAGATTTTGCAGTTTGCCAATTGCCATGTCGTAAGTTGTAGTAGCTTGCTCATGGTGCAGCGGCAATATGTCTTCCTTTTCGGGAGTGGGGAGGAGGGTAAACCGGTTTTCGATTCCCGCTCTGAAGCCCTGACTAATCTAGATTCACGCCGCGTAAAGCTCATTAAAATGTTGAAGCCTTCCTACTAAAAAAAATTCATTTCCTGGACTCGAACTCAAGACCTTTAGTTAAGGATTGAGAGATCTTATCCATTCCACCACAACCCTTAGTGGTGCAGCGGCAATATGTCATGTTGGTTGGTTCTGATTTGTGATAATTCAGTAAGAAAAAATGTTTGTTAAATTGATCAGCTATTTTAATAACACACTAACTAATTATACTAATATTCAATATCAAAAGCGATACAAGAGAACGTTTATCTTGAAAGGATCCTTTAGCCTGCAACATCAGTTTAGGCATACAAATTGCATTAATCTACATAGACATCACCATCAAACATATAGTGCTCTTCAATTTTTTGTGATAATTGTGAAATAATATGAGTATTCAATTCAAAACCATAAGACAATGAGTGGAGCAGCGCAAGACAATAAATAAGCCCCTTTGAAAATCTCTTACATAACTAAGAGAAACAATTATAGTAACGCCTTGACAATGTAACAAACCCCTTTGAAATCTCTTACACAACCAATGAGGAACAAGTATTCTCTAACATACCCCCACGTGTAATCTGATTCAACAGTTTATACGTGGGCCCTTGTTTGGTTTTTTCTTTTTTATTTAAGTTGAGTTCAGAGAGAAGCTCATAGCGATATAATGTGAAGAGAGAACGCGAGGGTTCAAACGAACTCATCAAAGTTCAGGTTTAATACTATGTGAAAGAATTTGACCTCCAACCCAACACCTTAGACAATGTGTGGAGTAGAGCAAAACATTATAAACACCTTTGAAAATTCTGTTGGATTGAGGGAGGTGTTCATAACATACAGCGGAAGACAATAACAATCCTAGATAGATTTTTTCGTGTTTAAAATTTATTTTGCATGTCAAAGATCGGATCTAAAATGTACATGGTAAAGAGAGTCTCGTTTCAAAAAAATTCCGATAGTGCAAAGACTTTATGCATATCCAAATCGAGACCGATCTTTGCTATCAACTCTTTGATCAATTAAACCCGCGAACAAATTGAATGAAAAATACCGGGTGGAATTTTATCAAAATTTCAGCTTTAACGTAACACTACAAGGAAACTAATTTTCCTTCTCAAAGTATGCTCTCTTTTATTTGTGTAGCTCTGCCAAACCTTTTGTGTGTGTTCTTTTTTTTTCGTTTTTCATCGTGATATATATATATATATATATATATATATATATATATATATATATATATATATATGTATGTATGTATGTATGTATGTATGTGTATCACGTGAATAATACTTTTCCAATAGGTTAAGGAAAAGTAAGAAGCTGTTATGAAATAAAAGCAATTTAGTAAAACATGAACAAGAAATGGAGATAGAGAGAAGGAAGAGATTTTCTTCTTCAATTGTGTGTATTTTTCTACTTATTACAAGACCTTTATATAGGCATGAAAAGTGAAGAAAAATATGCCATTGAATATGTCATTAAGCATAGAAATATGTCATTAAGCATTTGAGAAGATCATGGAGGAAGAGTAGACATCCACCATAATTTGATTTTTCTTATAACACTCCCCTTGGATGTCCATAGATAATGTGCCTCGTTAAAACCTTATTAGGAAAAAACCCTATGGAAAAAAAATCCTAGTGAAGGAAAAAGAGTACACATGTTTAGAAATACGCCTTTTGGTTGTCTCGTTAAAAACCTTGCAAGGAAAACCCAATAGGACAAAACCTTGTAAGGAAAAAAGAGTACAATGCGTATTAACTCCCCCTGATGAGAGCATCAATTCACATCCTTGAGCCTTCGCATCTCAATCTTGTACACTAGTTTCTTGAAGGTTGACGTCGGTAGAGATTTGGTGAACAAATCAGCCATATTATCACTTGAACGGATCTGTTGCATATTGATATCACCATTCTTTTGAAGATCATGTGTGAAAAATAATTTTGGTGAAATGTGCTTTGTCCTATCCCCTTTTATGAATCCTCCCTTCAACTGGGCTATGCATGCTGCATTGTCTTCATACAAAATTGTGAGTAGTTTGTCACACTTCAAACCACATTTGTCTCGAATAAAGTGTATTATAGATCTCAACCATATATATTCTCGACTTGCTTCATGAATAGTAATTATCTCAGCATGATTAGATGAAGTAACCATGATTGATTGCTTAGTCAATCACCAAGATATGGCAGTGCCTCCATATGTAAACACATAGTATGTTTGAGATCGAACATTTTGTGGGTCATATAAATACCCAGTATCGGCATAACCAACAAGATCAGGACTGCAATCATTGCCATAAAATAATTCCATACCGGTAGTCCCTTTTAGATACCGTAATATGTGTTTGATTCCATTCCAATGTCTCCTTGTAGGAGCAGAGCTATATTTTGTTAAGACATTAACTGAAAAAGTTATGTTAGACCTTGTATATTAGAAAGATACATTAGTGCACCAATTGCACTAAGATATCGTACGTGGGGACCAAGAAGCTCTTCATTATTTTCATGAGGTCGGAATGGATGTGCTTTATCCATATAAAATTGCTTTAAAATTATTTTAGTGTATGTTGATTAATGGACAAAAATTTCATCTTTCATATACTCAATTTGTAGACCAAGATAAAATTTTATCTTTCCAAGATCTTTCATTTCAAATTCTTTCTTTAAATAGTCTACTACTTTAGGAAGCTCTACTGCTTTAGGAAACTCCCTATGAGTTCCAATGATATTTAAATCATCAACATACACGGTGATTATAACAAATTTAGATCTAGATCTTTTTATAAAGACACAAGGACAAATTGAATTATTCTTGTACCCTTCTTTCAACAGGTACTCACTCAGGCGATTATACCACATGCGCCCTGATTGTTTCAATCCGTATAAGAATTTTTGAAGCTTTATTTAATAAATTTCTTGGAAACCTTAATATGCTTCAGAACAATTTAAATCCTTTAATGATTTTCATTATACGCATATCACGTTTTTCTTGTATTGCCAGATTAAAACCTGAAATGGCGACATCCACCACAGGAGAACATATCTCTATATAATCAATGCCAGGATATTTACAAATCTTCTTGTGATACAAGTCGTCTTTATGTCTATCGACTTGACCTTTTTTTTCGTACAAGAACACATTTATACCTCTAATGGCTTTATACTTTCAGGTGTTGGGACTATCCGTCCAACTTCATATTTTTCATTTGAAATCAATTTTCATTGCGTATTTTTCATTTGGCCAATCATTTATCTGTCCAAATTTCATGACAGATTTGAGCTCAAGATCCTTGTTAATATTAATAATATTGAGCGCTGCATTATATTAACAATATCGTTGACGATCATTTTATATCGGTTCTACTATTACCCAATAAAGACATAACTTATTGAGATCTCTTTATCTTATTATTTTCAGGTACCTGAGCCTCTCCCATGAGGTCTTATGAAGTGTTATGTCATGGTGCTCTTCTAGAGCACTTGCCTCCTTATTATGACCATCTTGAACATTTGCTCCTCTCCTTCTTCAAGGAGTTTTATCTTTAGAACCGATTAGTCTATTATGCTTTATGCATGCCATGGACTTTATTCATTATGAACTTTATTTTATTTGGAGCATTAGCAGCTGAATATGACATTTAGCTTTGGGTCAGCAAATACGTCTGGCAATATTTTGCAAATAAATTATCACTTGAACTTCAAGTTCATATTTTCTCGTACGAGGATCTCGATGTACTCATAATAATTCATTACATACATTATTATTTTCAGCTGCCCATTTTCTCCCCCTATTGTTGGGATCACCAACACATATCCCTAGCCTTATTTGGGGATCCATCTTTATGCATTGTGGTGGAATAATTAAACATATAGCACATCCATATTTCTAGATGGAAATTATTTGGTTCCTGACCCTGAACCGATTGTGATAGGGAGAACTTATCATAACTTGGCTAGATGCGTACAAGTGCTGTTGTATATTAAATAATATATCACATACCAAATTTTATTTTGGCAATTTTGTTCTCATAACCAATGGTTTAGATATAATTTGAGGCATACAATTTCTGTTAAACCAACTTGGATTTAAACCAGTATTATCAAGATAAATTATCATAATTTATATTCTGGAACTGTGCTCTAATAATTTGAGCAATCAATCTTGCAAAAGCCAAACTACAAAATGATAATAAATGTACATGTGACCATAGAATAGATGCATCTATTAAAATCATATAATAGTAAACGGTCCATATGGAAGGTGACTGGGCCCATATATTTATCACCTTTTATTCGTTCCAGAAATCAATAGATTCAATCCCAACCTTAACTGGTATATCATGAGAATAAGCAGTACAAGAGAATTCTTGAAGAATCTTATATTTCTTCAATATATGCCAATGTAATTCTCAATTAATGTTTTCGCATCATAATTGAACCGAGATGGTCAACCGGTCATGCCAACTAATATTTATTTCAGTAAACCTCTAGTTTACTTGTGGCTTATGATTGCATCATAATACTTATACTTGTGTAGTATAAATAGAAGAAAAGCCAGGTAACCTTTCATATTTACCCGGTATGATTATAGTAATATAAAGATATTCAATCTTCTTTTCAGTAATATAATGTCATGAACAATTTCATTCATCCGGGTAGTAACAAATTAGTTCTTTCAGAGCTCTTAACTGCTTTTGTACTACAAGATTTTTTGTCACACCATCCATATAATGAATGTCTCCTTCACAAAGAGAATCATATCATAATAATTGTCATGTTCAAAATCATCACAAGCAAAATAATTTCTTACTTTAATTTTGCTTTTAATAACTTTCATAAGGCATGACAAAATATTTTTGGCGTATCATATGCATGCGACCAATGATATATTCATGTAACTACACAATAATATTCTTTATCTTTCTTTGTCTCAAACGTCCCTTAGAGGTGAGTTGAAGTATTTATCCAACTATGCACAAATACATTATTATGCATAATCTTTATCATATATATATTTTCACATTCACTTTCAGGAATGAGTATGCAATCTTAATGTTTATCACAAGTCACATTCTCTTCAAAGAATTTCTCCCTTTTTATAATTACCATAGTGATAACTAGTATTATTTTGGCCTTTCGCACGCCCACATTCATTGGTCAACCACTTGTCTTTATTTAGACTTATCATGCATTGCTATCACATTCACTTCAAGAATGGAGCAAATCAAGTGGGACAAGCTTCATGCTTTTTCATGAAAATTATATTATTTTTTCTTTAGTTATTATTATTATTATTATTATCAATATGGTACATTAGGACTCAAATCCAATGACTTACCCATATAAAGGCATGCTAGGCCATAATGCGTTGGAACTTGAATCCAACGTCTTTTCATCAACATAGTGCGTTGGGACTTGAACCCATCGTCTTACCCTCAATCTTTGGTATAATAGGCCAAAATTCACTTGGACTCGCACTCGAGCCTTTAGAATATTATTACTTCATAATTATAGGCATAAGTAAATTAACTTTCAAGAAGACATATATAACTATTTCAATCTTGAAACAGTTCCTCTGCAACAAAAATGCTAGTTAGGATATATGCCAATTTTGCTTTCAATGAAATATATCATGTTATGGTAAAAATATTATTACTAAATTACCTTAATAATTATCTATCATAGTATGTAAAAGGTCAGAACATATATATACGTTGGAATATTATCTTTGCCCTATAAGAGATGTAACAAATAAAGGCATACCTTTCCAGTTCTTTATTTCACTGGATACAATTGAAAAAAATATTTTTACTAAACACTGCACATAAAGTTAATGCAAAGATATGAAAGTATGAATGAGTTTAGATGGATGTAAAACTTATCTTTATATTTTCATCCAAGACATTTTTCATTGTACTTGATCTCATTGTCTGCTTATAATTTACATAGTCTTGACGTAGAAGATCATGAAATGAGCAATTCGTGCTGATAACGTGTTATGAAATAAAAGCAATTTAGTAAAATATGAACAAGAAATGGAGATAGAGAGAAGGAAGAGATTTTCTTCTTCAATTGTGTGTATTTTTCTACTTATTACAAGGCCTTTATATTGGCATGAAAAGTGAAGAAAAATATGTCATTAAGCATAGAAATATGTCATTGAATATGTCATTAAGCATTTGAGAAGATCATGAAAGAAGAGTAGACATTCACCATAATTTGATTTTTCTTATAACAGAAGCTTATTTTTTTCCTTCTCAAAAGTCCATTCGAACATTGGAATTATGGAACCCTTTATTTGGAAAAATTTGAATCCCATTCCAAATGGGTATACGGCAGCCAATACGTCCAATTCACGTTAGTCAAATTTGGACTTTCACGTCAATTACTTGATCCAATTCAAAATTGGATTACAAGACTAAATTGATATTATATATACAATCTTTATATAAATCAATATTAATATATATCACATATATATTTTAATCAAGAGATATAATTCAATTTTCTATTCTAAATAGAAAGCTTCAATTTGTTCACAATACTAATTATATCCTCTGTG
This sequence comes from Nicotiana tomentosiformis, assembly GCF_000390325.3. Classification (NCBI taxonomy): domain Eukaryota; kingdom Viridiplantae; phylum Streptophyta; class Magnoliopsida; order Solanales; family Solanaceae; genus Nicotiana; species Nicotiana tomentosiformis. The sequence continues at coordinate 136,133,217 of NC_090815.1, read as the reverse complement.
CTAGCAAAGAATATAATAATATTTCATTTGGACTAATAAATTAATTTATTTGACTAATTAAATTCTTTAATTTAATTATCAAATAATAAAGTAATTAATCCTTTAGCAAAGATCAGAACACTCGTTAGTGTGCAACCCCATAGGTTCAATACTGAGCCGGTAGTAAATTGATCACATTAATATACTAATCAAGGGTGGCGTCTAGCAACGCTCCTTAACGACCGGATATCATGAAGTATACAATTTACTCTCAAGAACCCGTAGAAGAATAATGCATTAACTCCTTCTGTCCTTATAGCTCTGGGTCACCCTGGGATATGGTTCAACTGTCAAATCCTAATAGGCGACTAACTATGTGTTCATGTCAAATATAATCGACCATTGAATGACCTAAGAAACTCTTTTCTTCTTTCATTCAATCACCCTGGCCAAGGTCTTAATTTGGTCGGCTATAATTTATGACAACATGGAGCTTAAACTCATTACCAAGAGTTGACAGATTCTATCTTGATCAATCACTAATTCTACAAGTATTTAATCGTATCCAATATCCTTTCAACTATCGCCCTAGGGCCATAGGTGTCTAGTATCAAAGCATAATAAATAACTTGTCAATTACTATAATGATATCAAGTCAAATGAAACTCTTACATCATATTCTTCGAGAAAATATCCTATTGACAGTTTATGGTAATTCTAACCATTAGGAATTATCCAATAAATCGGTTCAATGATCATATCTCTATATACATCATCTATTTATGTGATTTAGTTAATGATATCAACTAAACTTTATCCCATAAAGACGATCACATAAGTATTGATCTAACCAGATTACTAATGTCCAAATTAATAATCCTACGATCAAGAACAAAATTTAGATTAAGTTGTAGAGACTTTACTCTCATTATCATGATCTCCATCATGATGACAAGTCTTAAAATTTAATCAAGGACCTTATTAAATTAATCAAGCAATTAATAATAACTATGATAAATGAATATCAAATGCCATATATTTTTATATCAAATAACATTCACAAAAATATGTTCAAAACATCAAATATGAGATTGGACCTAGGGCATATATCTAATATATCCCTAACAAATTCTTATAATCAATAAGGGACAAATTCATGCCTAACAAGAATTGCTACATTCGGCATGTTATTGTTATCCATGTACAATTAATTAATGAAACTATAACTAGAGATTACTAAGATTTCTAGAATGGTTCCTTCTTCTAGCATTTATGTACAGGACAAAGTTAAAAGATGCTGCTAGGCATCTGTTATGTCACTCAACAACTATCTTTATAAGCTCTTTGCATTATTCATCTTTCTTCCTACATCAAAACACATTCAACTTTCATAAGCCAAAGATGATCAATATGGAAGTTAAACTCATTTCTACAGAAATGATCCAACCTTCATCTCCAACACCAAATCACCTCAAAAACTTTAGTCTTTGTCTCTTGGATCAGCTCATTCCAGCTTCCTATGCACCTATTATACTCTTCTATACAAATCTTGGCGATATTAAAGTCCACGAAAAATCAGCATTGTTAAAGAAATCACTAGCTGATACTTTGTCTCGCTTTTATCCACTTGCGGGAAGGTTTAAAGATGAACTCTCTATTGATTGCAATGATCAAGGAGTTAACTATGTTACGACCAATGTTAATTGCCTTCTAATCGAGTTTCTAAACGAACCAAACCTCGAATCAATTGGTCAATTTCTTCCTTGTCAACCTCCTTTTAAGGAATTAGTTGGAGGGGATTGTGTGACTAACATTCAAATTAATGTTTTTGAATGTGGTGGAATTGCAATTGGTTTATGTATAGCACATAAGATTCTTGATGGAGTAGGCCTTAGTACATTTCTCAAATATTGGGCTGGATTAGCCTGTAGTTCAAATGAAGTACAATGTCCTAATTTAATGGCTAATTATTTTTTCCCAGCTGACGATTTGTGGTTAAGAGACACATCTATGACCATGTGGAGTTCATTGTTCAAGAAAGGTAATTTTATTACAAGAAGGTTTGTTTTTAATGCCTCTGCTATAGACAACCTTAAAACTATGTCAACTAGCTCACATATAAAACATCCTACAAAAGTTGAGGTTGTCTCATCTTTTATATGGAAATGTTCAATAGCTGCATCCAAAGAGAAATCTTGTTCTAATAAGAGGCCTTCGAATTCGCTACTGACACACATTGTGAACTTGAGAAAAAGAGCAGCACCAGCTTTGCCTGAAAACATTCTTGGAAATCTTCTTTGGCTATCAAGTGCAAAGAATACTGCTAAACATGAAATGGGGTTGCCTGATTTGGTGAATCAAGTACGAAAATCTATAAGGAGGATCGATGATCATTATGTCAAAAGGCTGAGAAGTGATGAAGGGTTTAATTTGATGAGAAAATCTCTTAATGAAATTGGAGATTTTTGCACAAAAGGTGCAGATCACTATGGTTTTACTAGTTGGTGCAAGTTTGGATTCTATGACATTGATTTTGGATTTGGAAAACCAATATGGATTAGCAGTATAAGTTCAAGGTGTTCATTTTTCATGAATCTTATTATACTTATGGAAACTAAGTGTGTTGATGGAATTGAAGCATGGGTGACATTGGATGAGGAAGAAATGAACATGTTAGTAGGTAATCAAGAGCTCGTGGTTTTTGCTTCTATAGACCCTAGCCCTCTTACTATTTCAAGATGAAATCCTTAACTAGAGGTCTCAGGTTCGAGTCCTGAGTATGAAAAAATCTTTGGCAGAGAACGTTTCCCCGAATGGAACCCTACGCGATGCGAATTCGAATTGGGCTCCAATGCGGGTACCGGACATCGAGTGGAAAACCCAAAAAAAAATAAAAAATGAAGTCTTTGGCCTTAAACATGTAAATATTCATGGTCCACTTAAACTCAGTTCAAATATTCCTCTCCCTCCTTCCAATATCTAACTACAACTAATAGTGGAAGGAGTAGCTTTTTTTTCTTTTTGCGTTCATAAGCTGTAAGTTTTTTCTGTAATTGCCATAAAGTTTTATGGCTCATTCCTCTCAACGTAAAAACTTAAACATTGAATTACAATTTCAAATACTTTAGATACTAAATGGTAGTACTAATGTCACAAGAGAACCAAACAAGTCAATTGTTTCTAGCATCCTACTTACATATATAATTCTTTTAACCAAAAGACTAGTTTCTGAATGCATCTATATTTGACATAGAGATAACATATTTTCTCCCTTAAAAACATCTCTTATCCCTTTCGACCCTATACTATCCATGTAAAACCATACGGGTTATCGGATTAACGATTGGTAAAAAGATTAAAATTTTATAATTAACGGTTTATCAGTGGAGGCGGATTACTCAATTTTCTTATGGAATAAATTGTTAACACGTTAAGAATTATTATATTGATATTTTTACTCATATGTATATAACCTTTCCCTTGTTATTTTGATAAACCGTGAGTGGCAATGCTATAGCCCTTTCCTTTCTTATTTTGATACAATTGTTTATGTTCAGTACTACGGAGTTTTACACTTGTTCAGACAATTATTTATGTACACTGTTTAGCCTTTCCCTTTCGTGAATTTGGAATATGTATTAACTAAGTTTCCCCTTTATCTCTATTGAGTTATAGTCCATGAACTTCATTTTTATTATTTATTTGATTTAACAAATAAATCGCAAACTCGATACCAGGTCACCCGATGTCTTATTGGTTGGCTAGCGAATTACTATATTTATAAGCCGATAAGTGATTAACTGAACCGATAAACGTAAATATTCACTCGATCCGCCTGATAAGCAGCCATACGTGAGCCATCCATGTGTACTTATACAGTCCACCGGGAAGAGCCACCCTTGCATCAAAAAATTACACTCGCCCTATGCGTCAAAGTCTACTTGAGTAGTGCATTGGATCTACACTTGAACAACTTCATTGAGACTTCATATACTGTCATGTTTATATCCGAATGAAAACACCTTATTGATATTTTTGTTTCCAGACCGAAATCTTTTAACTATACGAAAGGAATAGATTAATGCCTAAACTTCATATCAAACTTCAACACATAAAATGAAATTTATTTTTAAACTAGTGGATATATTAAGGTGTTATTAATCATAGAGAATATGGTGCAAATAAAAAAATGATCCATATATTGGGGTGCAAATGCAAAATAACTAAATAATTAGAGACAATAATTTTGAAACTTTATAGCAACAATTGACGAAATTGCCCAAAACAGCCATACAAAGTGACAATGATACTGGATTGATGGGAACATGCGCGTGGGAACACAGTTAAATCTGAAATTTTTTCCATCCAATCATAGCCGTTAAACCTCTATAAATCAACGACTCCCTAACCAATATTGTCTTCTTCTCTCCCCCCCCCCCCCCCCCCCCCCAAAACCCCCACCCTACCCACATCACTGCCGGCATCTCCCAACATTTTCTTTAACCAATTCCTACGTTTGTAAGTTTTGGGATTGTCGAAAAGAAAAAGATTTGGGATTTGTCGAAAAACAAAAAGACACATCACGGAAACGTCGGATGTGGGTTCTGTCTTGGTAATTTAAATGGGGTTTCGTCGTCGGCGACGTTTGTATTTTTCACCCATTTCGCCGTTAGTTTTGCTTTGTGGAGCTGTGTTGATTGTTCTGTGTTCTTCTATTGTCAATGGAAATTCAAATTCTAATGCCACGCAGATTGCTCTTACTCCTATCAATCACGATCTTTATCACACCAGGTAAATATCTGAGATTTTATCTGTTTATTTAATTTAATTTTAATTGCAATTAAGTATTAACTAGGAATCGTAAATGATGTGTATTGATGTGAGTAGGTTAGCTTATTAATTACTTAGACTGAAAATGAGTTTTATATGGGTATGATTGCAACATGGTTGTATTATTAACTCAATTTGATAGGACTGTATTAAGAAAGGTGATGACCTGCTTCTCTACTTTTGCTTCAGTGTTCTGTTTTGTTATGAATTTAGAAAGATTACTGCTTTAGATAGAAAATTATTTAGTATTGGAATGAAATGGACCTGAATAAAAGTTAATGGATATAGAGGAGGGGGGGGGGGTGAGGATTGGGGTGATCGATGGTTCACTTTTCGGCATTGTTATGTTTTTCCTTTATACTTTATATAATTTGTGTATTTGAGATCGATTGATGATATCTTGTAGGGGAGCTTTGTTGGACGAGATTGAAGCATTGGTCCATAGACACCCGAGCAAGCTCTCTGTGGGTTTCCCCTTATCCCCTAACTTTTCAATCTTTTGTCTTTGGAAAATTTGAAACTACAGAAACAGGCATCTCTTAATAATCCCATCTTATTCATGTTTATGCAGCTCGAAACATTTTCTAGTCAAAACAAAGGGTATCTTGCAGAGATGACTGTAGTTACTTATTGCCGGAACAGGAAAGACTGTGATGACAAGTCAAAGCTTAGGATCCTTCTTGTAAGTTTACTTTCTCTGGTCCATTTTTGCTCTCTTCATTTCTAGTAGAATGTAAGTATATGGTGTACTACCTCTTGTGGGCACTATTTAGGTCACTTTCCCTTGTAAAGATGGTTGCCTTCAAATGAAAAAAGAAGAGAGGAGGGGAAGTAGATGGTTTCTAGTGTTATCTGTGAAAAGACTTTGGGTTAATGTTTTCCCAGACATTATACTGATTTGGTCTTTAGTGTTAGAAAATTCTCAGATTGGTCATTGCTGGTGTTTTTGACAGATAAATTGCTTGTGTTCCAGAGTTTTGGCCAGCATGGGAGGGAGCTCATAACTACGGAGCTCGCATTGCGGATTCTTTCCATTTTAAGTGAAGAGGAATTCTTATCCAGTTCATACCCGCTTAATTTAAATAACACGCTTGATAGGCTTGTCATAAAGGTAAAATCCTAGTCTATTTTGAACTTGCAGTCAAAAAAGTGTGAAAATAGAATGCATGTTATGTCCTATATTGCTTTTCAATTCTTTCAGTTCGTTCATTGTGCAATTAATGAATAATTACTCTATACTGAGCACTGAAAATAGAAAAGGAAACAGAGATCATTATCACTTTGGAGAGTAACCAAATTCTATTGAAAACTAATGTTACTTGGGAATGCTCTGTTATTTGTCTTATCAGGTTATTCCAATGGAGAATGTGAATGGGCGCAAACTTGTAGAAGCAGGGGATCTCTGTGAAAGAAGAAACGGTATAGCTATTCGTCTTGCTAGTCTGATCACAAAAATTGACTCTTTAGAGAAGTATCGAGATAACTAGGTTCAAAAAAATTTTGGCAGGAAGAGGAGTTGATCTTAATCGGAACTGGAGTGTAGATTGGGGCAAGAAAGAAAAGGTTTTCCCTCTAGACCTCCATTAGTGGAATTCTCATTTTGTTTAGATGTTGTGTTGCTTCGTTACTGGTGTGTGGACTGGTCGTGTTCCTTTTCTTATTGTAAGGCGGTTGCTTATGCCATCTTGGTGGTGCTAAAGTAATATTTACACTTAGTACCAACTAATATTACTATACTGGATTCTTGTGTATATGTTGTTTGTGTTTACTAGTTCAAATTAATGCAGTTATGTGCTTATACAGCTCTTTGTCCCTTCGATCTTTCCTTTTCAGGATTATGATCCATATGAAGAAAATCCCGGGACTGCCCCTTTCAGTGAGCCTGAGACACAAATTATGCGGAAATTGTGTGCATCATTTGAACCGCATATATGGGTTAACGTGCATTCTGGAATGGAGGCAAGTATAACTTTTAGTAGTATTTCTTTCTGCTTTTTGTTCCTAAGTTTTTCTGCATATGTAAAGGATACTATTTTCAAGATTTCCCCATGACTTGTTTTAGAATTTAGGGCATAGAGGAGACCTTGTAGGATTCTCTCCCAGAAATTTTGGAGAATAATTCTTTCTAGTTTCTTTTGTGAATGAAATGCTGATTCTAGGTTGTTTATGTCATTTTATTCAGGCTCTATTTATGCCATATGATCACAAGAACACGACGCCGGAAGGATTACCTTCTCAGAGAATGAGATTAATGCTTGAAAAGCTGAATCGTTTTCAACTGAAGGATCGTTGCTTAGTTGGATCTGGCGGAGGCTCAGTCGGGTTTGTATCGCTTACCCATGCCTTGCTATTTTTGTGGTTTAAGTTTCGTAGAACAGGTTTTGTATTTAGTGCATAACAAATAGATTTGACTAGTATCAGACTTGAAGTTTGTGGAGGACTTGCCTAAATCTTTATTTTCATGACCCTACTATTGTTTATTGTGCGTGCTGCCCTTGTAATCGTCAGAACGTTTAATATGTTTATTAAGCTCTATGCTATTGCATGCTGTACTGCATCTGCGTAAGCAATAGACTTGATAATACCCCAACCAGGAGTTCTGATGTATACAAAATGGAAAAATATTCTTTTGAGGCCATTGCTATTCTGTCACTTTTTTTTAAAAAGCACATCCAGTGGAGGACGGAATATTCTACTCCATCCGAGGTTAGGATTTGATATACTGTGTTTCTTAGCATACTCAAAAGCTATTGAACTATGACAAGATTTTGCATTGGAGCTACCTGAAGTGCTGTGCATGCAGAAAATTTAATAAATCAACCTACTTTAATCCTCTATAAAATGACTTTTTAGGTTTTATAGTTACTTGGCTTGAGAAAGGAGATTTCCGATTCAGTTATTCCTAAACTATTGCTTTTCTGTTAGATATTGTGCAATATGCTCACCATATATCTATTAGTGAGTGTACTCTATTTCACTACTAAAAATAGATATTGAACCACTGAAAAAAAAAATAGATGTTATGCCACTTATGCATAAAGGAATAATGATAAATTCATATCACAATATTTGGCATGAAATACGTGTACATCTAATTTCGTCCTTCTGCCTACCCTTTTTTCTTTAAGAAATAAGAATGATCGCAGTTTTCCCCCTTTGAAGTAAATATTAGGGTCACCATTCACTTATTGTCTAGCCTTAGATTTAACTTTTCCATACTCTAACTACAACCTTATGCACTTATGCAGGTATTTAGCTCATGGGACAGCAACTGATTATATGTATGATATTGCAAGAGTGTCGATGTCTTTCACCTTCGAGGTTTGTCTTCATTTATCAATTTATATACATAGCTAAAGTCCTTGCTCAATGCCAAGTATCTTTTTACTGATAATTCAATATCTAATATGTATACATGATGCATGTATCTGTTGGTTGGCAGATATATGGTGATAGCACAGCCTCATCAAAGGACTGCTTTAAGATGTTCAATCCCATCGACATCACCAGCTTTAACGTACGTCGTTATGTTTCTTTGATGATGCTCCTTTCTCATGTGCCTGATTTTACCAGCAAAAAAGGTTGACAGTTAGTAAAACGATTATTTTATTCGAGAACACTCAGCCGTTTTCACTCTGGATTGCAGAGAGTTCTCGACGATTGGTCTGCAGCATTCTTTACACTGTTCAGTTTGGGCGGAGTCCAGATGAAGGAACTTCATCCAAATGCATCCAGTTTTGAGAAGTGGGTCTCTATTGACGATTATCTGAATGGTTATTTAATGGAAAGGAAAAGTAGATATGGGAAGAAAATGGAAGTGCTTGAGCTGGGAATGCAGGAGATTAGAACATACTTTAGATTGTTCTTATTATCATCAGTTCTATTGATGTTTATGTTTTGTTCTAGAATCTCAAAGAGCGGTCGACAAATTGTTTCTGCTATGTCCTTGTGAAAGGTATTCTTTGCTGCCCTTGAGATTTAGCTAAACAGCTTTTTTGAGAGCTGTAAAAGGTGAAAAAGGGGTATGCCAAATTATTCTTTAGCTGTGTAATTTATTCCCTGATTTCTTTTCCTCTGCTTCTCTATAGAAATGGTAGAGCTCAGAAAAAAGGCTCTTATTTCAGTTAGGAATTGAATTGTCCATGTTGTTAACATTGCTTGGGAGTGTGGAAAGATAAATTAGATTTTTGCCATGTCATATGAGTATTTTTTTTCTTGTTTCTTTCTATGGTTTCATCTTGGACTTAAGATGCGTCTAAGGCCACCTAGCCAAAACTAACAGCTTGTTTCTATTGTTGTTAAATGTCGTTTTATAATGTATCGTGGGGTAGTTGGTGAGGTGACCTCTTTTCAAACTTGAATTGGCCAAGTGACCTTCAGATTTCAATTGTTGTAGGATTGACCTTCATGCTTAATTAATAGTTAAGTTGGATTATAAAGTGAAGGGGAAGTTGAGTCTTTATCCCTAAAATTTCAGTTATTACACTTTGGTTCCAACCTATATAAATGTAATATTACCAAATATTTAAAAAAAAAAAAAAAATTCCATCCCTTACTGCTGCCCCAATCCCCATTTCCCACGGTTGATTCCTCTATTGTAGCTTGTTTTTGTTGCATTCAACACACAGGGGTTGTCTCCCTTGTTCCTCATTCCTCTCAAAGCTTCATTCTTTTGATTTATCATTTACTTTGAAGAAATCGACAAATTGGGGGGTTTTCGGATCTGTCGAATTTAGGGAAGAAATTTGTGGTACATTGGATTGATAAATCATTTCAGGTGGTATATTGTGGACCTCCTTCATCTGGTAAGTGTTTTCCATTGAGACATTTAGTTTCCAAGATGAAACTTAAGTTGAAAAGGTTGACCGGGTGTTTACTTATGTGTAAACGACCCCGGAATGGAGTTTTGATGATTCCAATAGCTCCGTATGGTGATTTTGGACATAGAAACGTGTCCGGAAAATTATTTGAAAGTCCGTAGTTAAATTAAGCTTGAAATGGCTAAAACAAAATTTTAAGCTTAGAAGTTTGACCGGGGAGTTGACTTTTGATATCGAAATCGGAATCCGATTCTGAAAATTGGAATAGGTCTCTTATGTCATTTATGACTTGTGTGCAAAATTTGAGGTCAATCGGACTTGAATTGATAGGTTTCGGCATTTAATGTAGAAGTTGAAATTTCTTAGTTTCATTAAGCTTGAATTGGGATATGATTCGTGTTTTTAGCGTTGTTTGATATGATTTGAGTCTTCGACTAAGTTCGTATAATGTTTTAAGACTTGTTGGTGTATTTGGTTAAGGTCACGGGGGCCTCGGGTGAGTTTCGGATGGTTAACGGGTTAAAATTTGGACTTAAACAGCTCCTGAAAATTTTGGCCTTCTGGTGTAACTGCACTTGCTGAATTTAGCTCGCAGGTGTGAGCTCGCAGAAGCGGAGGCAAGGGAGCTGGGCAAGACCGCAGAAGCGAACAACTCCTTCGCAGAAGCGGACTCTTCTCCGCAGAAGCGAAGCAGGCACAGAAGCAGCAGCATGTCCGCAAAAACTGGACCGCATATGTGGTTAGTTTTTCTGCATAAGCGGAACCCCTTGACAGATTACAAAACATAGTGGTTCCGACATTTTTGTCATTTTCGGACTTTCAAGTATGGTTTTGGGGCGATTTTAAGAGGGAATTCACGGGAAACTTGAGGTAAGTCACTTGTGATCATTGTTAGTCAATAATATTGGATTATAATTGAGTAGATTACGTGTTTTTGAGGTGAAATTAGAGGATTTGGGCTTAGAGATTTCAATATAAGAATTTAAGATTTGGAGGTCGTGTTGATGTCGGAATTTGGTAAAATTAATATGGTTGGACTCGTGGTTGAATGCACGTTCATATTTTGTAACTTTTGTCGGGTTTCGAGACGTTTTTGAGTTAAATTTCGGATTTTGTTGGAAAATTAGTATTTTCACATGAAATTAATTTCAATAATTTATATTGACTGAATCGAATTAATTGTGACTAGATACGAGGCTTTCATAGGCCAATTCGCGAGGCGAAGGCATAGCGGAGTAAAGAATTATACGATTTGAGGTAAATAACACTTCTAAATTTTATTCTGAGTGTATGAAACCCTGGATTATGTGTTATGTGATCGATTTTGAGGTGACGCACATGCTAGGTGACGGGCGTGTGAGCGTGCATCGTGGGAATTATGACTTGGTCAAATTCCATGGAACTATATTGTTAAATAATTTGTTGTTATGTGTAAATTCCATGGCGAGGTACATGGAGGCTTTGGTTTTGGGGAGAGGAACAGAGAAGGTACATCGTTGTTGGACTTCACTAAGGCTTTTGGGTTGGTGATTGCGAACTCTAGCCTTCAGAAGAGGGAGGGGCATTTGGTTACTTTTCAAAATGCGGTGGCGAAGACCCAGATTGACTACCTCCTCCTCAGGAGGTGTGACAGAGGGTTGTGCAAGGATTGCAAGGTGAATCCGGGTGAGATACTCGCGACGCAGCATAAGCTCTTAGTGATGGATGTTGGTATTATATTAAAGAGGAGGAAAAGGTCTACTCGAGGAAGACCGAGAATCAGGTGGGGAGCCTTAACTAAGGATAAAGCCCAAGCGTTTGAGGGGCGGTTGTCGGCTATGGGAGCTTGGAGGAGCAGTGGAGACGCGAGCACTATGTGGTCAACGACAGCAGACTGTATTAGGGAGGCTGCGAGAGAGGTGTTAGGGGTCTCGACGGGCGTCTCTGGTGGGCACAAAGGAGACTGGTGGTGGAATGAAGTGGTCCAAGGTAAAGTGGAAGCAAAGAAGGCGGCGTACCTGAAGTTAGTGGGGAGCATAGGTGAGGAGGAGAGGCGAGTGTGCATGGATAGGTATAAGGCATCTAGGAAGGAGGCTAAGCTGGCGGTCACAAAGGCTAAGACTGCGGCTTATGGTCGTATGTATGAGGAATTGGGGGGAAAAGGTGGGGAGAAGAAGTTATTTCGGCTGGCCAAGTTGAAAGAGAGGAAGGCTCGGGATTTGGACCAAGTGAGATGCATCAAGGACGAAGATGGTAGAGTATTGATGGAAGATGCCCAAATTAAGAGGAGATGGCAAACTTACTTTCATAAACTTCTAAATGAAGAAGGGGATCGGGATATTGTGCTAGGCGAATTGGAGCATTCCGAGAGTCACCGTGACTTTGGGTACTGCAGGCGTATCAAGGTTGAGGAGGTCGTGAGAGCTATGCGTAAGATGAATAGGGGCAGAGCGACCGGGCCAGATGAGATTCCGGTGGAATTTTGAAAGTGTGTGGGGAGAGCAGGTTTGGAGTAGTTGACTAGGTTGTTTAATATTATTTTTAAGGGGAAAAGGATGCCGGATGAGTGGAGGTGGAGTACGGTGGTTCCATTGTATAAGAACAAAGGTGATATCCAGAGTTGTAACAATTATAGGGGTATCAAATTACTGAGTCATACCATGAAAGTGTGGGAGAGGGTGGTTAAAGCGAGGGTGAGGATGACAGTATCTGTATCCGACAACCAGGTCGGGTTCATGCCGGGTCGTTCGACTACAGAAGCTATACACCTTGTTAGAAGGTTGGTGGAACTATACAGAGAGAGGAAGAAGGATCTGCACATGGTGTTTATTGACCTAGAGAAACCGTATGACAAGGTTCCTAGAGAAATTCTCTGGAGATGCCTGGAGGCAAAAGGTGTGTCGGTTCCCTACATTATGGCGATTAAGGACATGTATGATGGGGCTAAGACTCGGGTTAGGACAGTAGGAGGCAACTCTGAGCATTTTTCGGTTGTAATGGGGTTACACCAAGGTTCTGCGCTCAGTCCATTCTTATTCACCCCGGTGATGGACGCGTTAACACACCATATTCAAGGGGATGTGCCATGGTGCATGCTATTCGCCGATGACATAGTTCTGATTGATGAGTCGCGAGCCGGTGTTAACGAGAGGCTAGAGGTTTGGAGACAGGCTCTTGAGTATAAGGGTTTCAAGCAGAGCAGGACGAAGACGGAATACCTGGAGTGTAAGTTCAGCGCTGAGCCAGGGGAAGTGGGCATGGATGTGAGGCTTGATTCGCAGGTCATCCCGAGTAGAGGCAGCTTCAAGTACCTTGGTTCGGTTATCCAGGAGGAAGGGGAGATCAACGAGGATGTCACACACCGTATTAGGGTAGGATGGATGAAGTGGAGGTTAGCATCTGGAGTCATGTGTGACAAGAGAGTGCCACCGATACTCAAAGGTAAGTTTTATAAAGCGGTGGTTAGACCGGCCATGATGTATGGGGCTGAGTGTTGGCCCGTTAAGAACTCACATATCCAGAAGATGAAAGTAGCAGAAATGAGGATGTTGCGGTGGATATGCGGGCACACTAGGATAGATAAGATTAGAAATGATGATATTCGGGAGAAGGTGCATGTGGCTCCCATTGATGACAAGATGCGGGAAGCGAGACTTAGATGGTTCGGACATATTCAGAGGAGAAGCCCAGATACTCCGGTACGGAGGTGTGAGCAGCTGGTTATGGAGGGCAAGAGAAGAGGTAGAGGGCGGCCTAAGAAGTATTGGGGAGAGGTGATCAGGCAGGATATGGCGAGGCTCCAGATTTCCGAGGACATGACACTTGATAGGAAGATGTGGAGGTCGAGTATTAGGGTTGTAGGTTAGGAGGTAGTTGAGTCGTGCCTTACTTCGTAACATGGTGGGACTAGCCATATAGGGTTTTTGTCTAAGATAACTAGTGGGAATGTTGTGGTTTACTATTTTGCTTTTCAGTGCAGGTCCTATTTACTAGATATCGCTTTTGCTTTACATCTTTCTTCTAGATTTCATGGTGTTCCTATTTTCTTATGACTGTTGTGGTGATACTAATATTTACTAATATTGTCTCCCTTTACTTTGCATCTTTCTTCTGAATTTCATGGTATTCCTATTTATCCTATGATTGTTGTTGTGATACTAATATTGTCTTCCTTTTTTCCCTTTTGTCTTTTTGTTTTTTTTGAGCCGAGGGTCTTTCAGAAACAGCCTCTCTACTCATTCGGGGTAGGGGTAAGGTCTGCGTACACACTACCCTCCCCAGGCCCCATTAGTGAGATTTTACTGGGTTGTTGTTGTTATTGTTGTTGTTGTTGTTGTTGTGTACATTCTCCACGTAGTAGAGAAATTGAACCACAAATGTTTAGATTATGTGTTGGTACTGTAGGGACTCACAGAGGTCGTGTACATATTGAATTATGTGCTAAATTGTTGTTTTGTACTCAGTCACAGTTTACTTGTTTATTTTATCTTAGTCCATATTGTTCCTTGATGATACATTATATCATTTCTGTTGGGGCTGATTTTCATGATTTCTGAGAGCGCGGGAGACTGGAGAGATTTATGACTGAGTGGGACCGAGGGCCTAATTGTGAGATATTGATACTATAGAACGTGAGTTGTCCATGCAGCACGTGAGTTGTTCGTGCGGATCCAGATATTATACTATAGCACGTGAGTTATCCGTGCAGCACGTGAGTTGTTCGTGCAGCACATGAATTATTCGTGCAGCACGTGAGTTGTCCGTGCGGATCCAGATATTATACTATAGCACGTTAGTTGTCCGTGCAGCACGTGAGTTATCCGTGCAGATTCAAATATTATACTATAGCATGTGAGTTGTCCGTGCAGCACGTGAGTTTTCCGTGCGGATTCAGATATTGATACTATAGCATGTGAGTCGTCCGTGCAGTACGTGAGTTTTCCGTGTGGATCCAGATATTGATACTATAGCACGTGAGTTGTCCATGCAGCACGTGAGTTGTCTGTGCGGATTATAGCGCTTGGGTTGAAGGAGCCCCTCCGGAATCTGTACACACCCCAAGTGAGCGCAGGTACCTACTGAGTGCTGAGTGAATGGAATGGTTGAGTGACTGTGGTCCTGAGAAGATGTATTTGATTTCATTATTGTTGCACTTTAGCTGTCTTATACCACTGTTTTGAAAATTTCTGAGAGATATTATCTTATGTTTCAGTTGAACTTGATATGAAATTACTGTTTTGGCATTAAATGTTGAACTTGCAAGCATGCCTACATTGTTATGTTGGAAATTACTGTAATTGAACTCAGCTATGAAGCTCGTCACTACTTTCAGTTCCTTATTTAGTATTGTTACTTGCTGAGTTGGTTGTACTCATACTACACCCTGCACTTCGTGTGCAGATCCAGTGTTCCCGGACACAGTGGATGTTGATTTTTTCGCACAGTTGATTATCCAGAGATTCCAAGGTAGTTGCCGCTGTTTCGCACACCTTGTTTCTCCTTCCTTATCTTCTTGATTACTGTATTTGGTCTCAGACTATTATAGAGTGTGTTTTCCATACTTGTGATGTATAGATGCTCATGTACTCTGTGACACCCCGATAGTTGGGAATTACGCATTATATTTTGGGTTTTCTATCCCGGTTATGAGAACTTTTACTACTAAAATTGCTTTAAATTTATTCTTGTTAAAAGTGTTGGAAATACTAACGAGAAATTGGCTTGCCTAGTACCACGTTAGACGTCATCACGACAGGTTAGGATTTTGGGCCGTGACCAGGTTACAATACCTATATGTATACCTAGCAATTGTACAATTTGACGAATTTGTTCATGTCATCATTAAACATGGAAACCTAACATGTTCCCCGAGGAATTTGAATATTACATATATGCTTAGCTCTGTACCGAAGAGGGACAATATTCATCCTTCCTTCATTAAGAATGACAATGATTTGCAATCGTACCTCCTTGATGTTACAATTGATGGTATGAGGCCTTGTTTGAAGATATTTACGGCTGAAAATGAGTTTGAAGAAGGGGCTGAAGTTCCTGTTGAAAGGTCTCATCAAGGTTCAAATGTCGCAGCTGCACCACCGCCACCAACACAACCACCAATTTTAGAAGTATAGGAGGAAAGAATGGTGAAAGACGGCTTCAGTGGATTTAGTAATGACTTACATGATTTTGGTGACAACGAAATGAACTCGTATGGTCTGGAAGATGCAAATGGAGCGGAAGAGCTCCCAGATATTTCCAGCCGCGAAACTGGAGATGAAGGCTTGATGGACTCGTTAGCTACACAACACAGCCACACTAATGGTACAGGTTTTTTTCTTGGGAAATGTTTTGACAACAAATTGGATCTAATGAAACAGTTGGAGATTGCTTAAGTGAAAATGCATTTTATGTTTCGTCTGAGGAAGAGTAGCAGTAAATTAACTTTAGTGGCATGCCGAGATGTGAGTTGCCCCTGGAAGTTACGCGCTGTAAAGTATGAGAGTTCCGATAGGTTTTATATTACCAAGTACCATGGCGAGCATACATGCGGAGTACAACACATATCAAGTTGCTATCCTAACACATCGTCGAAGACTTTGGGTGCATATTACCAGGAACGGTATGTTAATGGAAAAGGCCCATCCCCGTCAGATCTGAAAGATGCTATTTTTGTAGATTTTAATCAAAATCTTACTTATTGGAGGAGTTGGAAGGTAGGTGAAATAGCTAAGGCTATGATCAGGGGTACTCATGAAGAGGGGTATGCTTTGTTGGAAGCGTATCGCCATGTTATGATGGCCTATAATGAAGGAAGTATTGTTGATTTGAAGGTTGATCATAAATTGAATTTTCGATATTTTTTCTTATCTGTTGGAGCTTTCATTAAGGGAATCACGTATATGAGAAAAGTTATTGAAGTTGATGGGACATTTCTGAGTGGCAGATATGGAGGCTGCTTGTTGTCTGCTGTGGCACAAGATATAAAGAATCATATTTTTCCAATTGCGTTATGTGTAGTCGATAAAGAGTGTGATGCTTCTTGGACCTACTTTTTTGAACAATTGCGGCACATTGCTGACAACAGTGATGAATTGTGCATTATCTCTAATCGATATTTGTCTATTGGGAATGGCTTCAAAAAAAATTTACTGTCGCTCATCATAGTTTTTGCACGTATCACATTGATGAAAATATGCGCAAGAGGTTTCATTGTAGAATTTTTATTAAGTATTTCTTTTCTTCCACACAATCATACCGTACTAAGGAATTCTTTGACCATTTTTAGCAATTGTGTGATAAAAGCATGGAAGTAGCTAACTGCCTCGCTAATAAAATTGGTTTCCAAAAGTGAAGTAGGGCCTTCTTTACAGGAAACCGATACGATGTGTTGACAACAAACATTGCAGAATCGCTAAGCGCAATGCTTAAGGATCAAAGAGACTTCCCGATCATTGGCCTATTCAATCATATTATTCGAAAGTTTGCAGAAAAATTCGAGGAGCGACGTAATGAAATGAAAAGTGTTTTGACCCTTTTTGTTCCTTATGTTGAAAAGAATATTAGGAATAATATGGTTGTCGGCGACACGCTCCGGGTGCATCAATTAGAGAATAACCAGTTTGGCGTCGTCGGGCATAACAAGGATGCACTAGTTGATCTGGATTTGAACGCATGTTCTTGCTGTCAGTTTGATTTGGAAAAAATACCCCGCCCACATGCAATGGTAGCTCTGAGATTGAGCTTTGGGGATGGATATGGTTCCTCCATTTACGATCACCCCTCTCCATTCTATAAGATTTCAACATATTTGGTTGCATATGAAGGAACCATTCACGCAAACCCTACAGAAGAGAAATAGGTGGTGCCTAATGAGATTCAATCTACAAAAATACTTCCACCCGATGTCGAGCTTAAAAGGGTAGAAGAAAGTTTAAATGATGGCCAAGCATTTTAGAACCTAGTTCTTCTGGCAGCAGGAAGAAAGGCAAAAATAAATATTCCTTTTGCAAAGAACTTGGCCACAAGAAAATGACTTGTAAAGTATTGTTGCAGCATTCTTGATCTTTTAGCTACTGGTATTATAATAAAGATAATTAACTCTTTTAATATTCTAAACTTGTTATTTGTAATCACTTGTTGTTTCTACTAGACTTGTTATTTCTACTATCAATTGATGCATTGTACATCATAAACTATTATTTTATGGTCAACCACCGGCATTATCTATTGCAGACCTATGATATAGAGTCAATCCTCCCTTATTTTAAGAAGGAGTCATGTGACCAAGTTGTCTCATAAACTATTGTTTTATTGTCAACCACCCACATTGTTTATTGTAGACCAATGATCTAGAATCAACTCCCTTATTTTAAGGAGTCATGTGACAAAGTTGTCTCATAGACTACTGTTTTAGAATCAACCACTCACATTGTCTATTGTAGACCTATGATCTAGAATCAACCTCTTTATTTTAAGAATGAGTCATGTGACATACTTATTCCCTATTTTACGATCAACCCTCTTATTCTATCTTCAACCACTTGTAATCAACCAATATTCTATTGTCAACTCCCATTGATATTTTCAATTTAACCAAGACTTGTTGCACTCATTTAGGTAGTCTATTGACAACCACTCGTTTAGGTAGTTAATTTAATGTCTAATGTTAATAACAGCTGGCAACCAATATGAAAAGGACTTGTATAATTAATTGAACTACATCAAATATGTCGATGCAAAGCATCAATTCGTTTCTCAAAACACTCGACAGTCACGTCATTTACGAGAAGTCATATGGAAAGGCACCATTTAGTGTCAGATTTTGCCTATAAATATGCTGGATTTGATGAAAATATTTATTCATCATTCTTTCCAATATCCCAACTACTTAACAGAGAAATGCCTCTGAGGCCAAGGCTAAGCATGGATGCCATTTTCATCATGGAATCATTGGATAGGCTCATCCGAGAGATCCAAGAAGACAAGGTGAGGCAAGAGAGGAACATTCAATGTATAGCACTCGTGTTGCGGATTCTCCTTTGTAGAGCTGGTGCAAATATTGACTACTATGTTAGCCAGGAAATTCTCCTCCCCGTGATTCTTCTCCCCCTGCAGTATAATTTTTTTTCTTTAGTTAATGGGAAAAAAATGTATGTTGCTGTGAGGGAAGTTCTTTAATTAAAATATTTAACTTAAGTTTTTGTCTATTTAATTTTCTGCCCTATTTTTTTGAATTTTGTTGCCCTGTTTTTATTTGTATGCTTTGGTTGTTTTTTTCCATTTGACAACATTTAAGTGCAAAAAGGCCCGAAAATAAAACAAAGAGGTTCCAATAGAAACATACAACTTAGGAAATATAAATTTTAGTCTTCCAAATATTTAAATTTTCCGCCAATGAATTAAAATTTTTACAACAGTTTTTGAATAAACCTACAGTATATAGTCTACCCCACTGATGGACTATAGATCAATTGTAAATGTAAACCAATAGACTTTCATAGTAAAGAATTAAGAACGGTATATCGGTCATAAATTGGACAGGCATAAGGGTAGTTCCTCGATTATTAGTTGTTCGTTAGTATAAAGTATTAATTTAGTTACCTTAAATCAAAAAATGACAATTATTTGTGAATGACTTAAAGTTGGAAACATTTAATTCAACAAATTGCAAACTTTGATTTGCATAAAATGGGTTACTATAGCGTACCAATTATATCGGTATCAACCTGAACCTATAATTGGTGGAAATAATTTTTATTATATAGTCAATGAATATTATTGTAACATAATATTAAGGCAATGTATGCAATTTGAAGACTAAATACCTATTATAATCGATCATAGCTTTACTTAATATCAACACATGTTGATATTACAACCCAATATTCAATATACAATATTCATACTTAGAGGCATTACTTATTGACGATACTTCACTAGACAACACTCTTATACTTAGATGTCTTGCTTCTTGAGTTGTTACATGTTCTAGAATGACCAACTTTTAATGGTATGAAATACACCGCCATGTATAATAACTTTAAATGCTCCATGATATTTAATAAGATGTTTAAATGTTATAAAATAAAATAAAAAACAAGGTCGAAAGTGGTGTAATCCTTATTTTAGTGAACTCCCGACCATTAGTTTACCCTCGACTGCAATAAGAGTTGATGACGAAACCTCAAGTTGACACTCGCCCATTAAGGAAGTTTATTGATTTATGCTGAATGTCCAGGGTGGGGTTAGAGTTCAGGGTTTATAGACTATTAAAGAAGTTTATCATCGACTACTAGTTGATAGAAGACAACTCGTGTTGTTCAGTAAATTAAAATATGTACATGTTGCCTATCCCTAACCATACATTTTTTGACACGTTAAAATTACCGATGTGACCCCTTTAAAATTATCCATTTGACCGGACATGTGATCAAAATAAAATTGATCACATTTCAACTATATTTTTTTGAGCCGCTCAAATTAACCCATTTGACCCAAAACAAAATTCCACAGTTCAGCCCCAATATTTACTTCCGAAAAAATATTACTCAAACAATTGAAGTAAAATGAGTCAAGTGTCGAGTGCATCCTTTGGGTCGAGAAAGAATTGTCATTGCGGCATGGCTGCTAGTAAATTTACAGCTACAACTCCGGTGAATGTTGGTCGGCGTTTCTCAAAATGTTCCAAAACTAAGGTAAGATGAATTTCACAGATTCGCCTCTTTTTAATTTTATAAATAAATTATTTTTCCATTTGATTTGATAGGGTAAAAGATGTCAATTTTTGGAATGGGATGATGATCTGCTAGATCCAAGGATTGCTGACCTTATCAGTGTTTGAAGTGTGAAAGGGACGCTCTTAAGCGTGAAAAGATTATTCTGCAAATAAAGGTGGCTGGATTTGAAAATATATTAGCAATAGATATTCACGAGGAAGGTGATGATGATGGAGATTGAACTAGTGTGAGGGCATATTTCTGTAAATTGTACAGTTGGAGGGATGGTTAAGATGAATGAAATGAGGCTCAATAAGCGGGTAATGCTCTTGTGCATCGTTGTCGGGTTTGTGGAAACTTGGATAATGAAGTGAGAAGGAGAACATTGTTTTGTTGGAAGTATTTTGGATCATGTAATGTTGTACTAATGTAATGTTAAATTTGTTGAAGTTATTAAATGTGACCTTGAGTCTATTACGCAACCAAGTAGCTAGTTTATTGATGGACCAAGTGTCTATTACGCAACCTCTGGGTTATGCCTGATGCAATGTTATATTTGATCAAGTTGTTAGTACTAGACAAATTGTCTACTACGCAACCAAGTAGCTAGTTTATTACTAGACACATTGTCTATTACGCAACCAAGTAGCTGCTTGTTGTAATACAATAAGTGCTAAGGAAACAAAAACTAAGCATCAATAGTTAATAAGCAGCAAGGTAGTTTCATTACATAGAGGTAGATGCAAATATCATAAATTACTACAAGTTCACCCAAAAAGAATTTGGCCCATGACCAACACAACTTGAAATTTCAATTATAAAACTAAGAAGGGTCCATCCTCCCCCTGAAGATATCAACTACAAATATTTTTCCGAACAACTCCATTTGCTTGTCATTAAGCTGATCCAGCAGTGTATCAGTTAACAGGAAGTCAATAACCTTCATTGCATATGCTCTACTGCTTTCACTATAATAATCAAAGACACAATTAATTATTAAAGAAACCAGAAGAATGAGTAAAACATAATGGATAACACATTTAATTTACCTTTGTTGAATGGCTGGCACATCCATAATACGCTCTCAGGACCATTTTTTTCGTAAGCGCATCTTGGCCTAAGTTTGCAAACTGGCCAATATCATCAAAATCCTAGGAATCACGAGTGCGGGGGGTTGTACCAGTTCTTCTAGTTTACCATCATTATACAAACTGACATTGCTATCGTAAATTCAAATAAAACCCTCTGCCAAGTGGAAAACAACAGGCAAAAAATACTTATTATCAATTTGCCACACATAGTACAACAGCTTAGCCTTGCACCGCTCCACAACCCTAGGTTTTGGCATACTTCCTTGAGGATATAGCATCATGGGTGTAAGACACAAGTCTTGACAAGCATCAACTATCTCACAAAAATCCAAATCATTTCCCTCTTTACTGACAACCTCCTTGATCTTATCCCATGCAGAGCACAAGTTGCTGCATAATGCAACATCTATAACAACATGACTACAGGCATAAAGGCGTGGACGTTTTATGTTTCGGACATGAAACAGTGCCAAAAGTTCCTCCACATGCTAAATATTATAAAAATTTGTACGTTAAATATGGAGCTACTAAAAAAGAAATACATACAGTGAGTGATTAAGGGACTTACAAAAATTAAAACGGACGGGTTAGCACCGCACAACTGCTCGAAAAACCTCCAGCCATAGCTGCCAATCAACAAGTTTTTGGGAAACTTCTCCTTGTCAAACCATTCACGTAATAGTTTCTTATCTTCCTCCGAAACTGGTTTGAGTACTTCTACCTTTGGTTTCTTCTTCTTGCTCTGTTTCAGCTTCCTCATCTTGCTTGTAGAAATTGGAGTATTAGTTAATCTGATTTGCAATCTTGTAACTTTGTACCAAGGTGACTCAACTACCTTAGAAGGGCTCTCATTCTAATTTTGAATCTCCCTAAGGATATTCAACACCTTATCCAATTTCTTATTCACAACCTTCAACTCTCCGCGCACGTATGTATCACTTAGCTGAGCATTGCACATCCTACATGGTCCTCCTCTACCAATATCAGAAAAACCACAAACTAGTGGTAAACCAGGAATACTCTCACCCAAAGTGTCATCATCAACAATGTCAGCTTCATTATTAGTCTTTAAGCTCGCTGCACCAGGTGCTTTTTTAATGGCAGACACCCATTCCAAATCAATCGTTAGCTGGTCGATTATAGGATCTGCTACCTCATTGCCGTATGGTACCAAATTCTTTATGTAGTCCATATCCATCTCATGTAGGGTAGGAATAAGGTAAGGGTACATCTTCTGGAATATAGCACAGATAAAAGTTATTAGACAAGCAATACAAAACAATAGACATGAGGTCTATGATAATCTCCTAGTTTGGTTTATTCTAATCTACTGGTGGAGTTCTATTGCACTCTCTATATTACCACACCAGAGTTATCAACTCTCTGCTTAAAGAGATCTCAATCAGGGTTAGATGTCACTTTCTTGTTGTGCCATCTCAACATCCTTGGCAGCGACATTGGTACGACCTTTGATTTCTCAGCACTACAACCAAATAGCAGAATTGCTTTGTACGCCCATGCCTAAAAAAATTTCATAAACATAAAATTATTTATTTTTGTCTGCAGTAAATAAAATAATATTACTCAACTGCAAAGAAATTTGAGAAGGTTGTTTTAATACTTACCATGAATGTCCATGGGAAGCCGTATAGGGCATAACTACCCGATTTGGACTTTTTAGATATTATTTTTCTTCCTATTTATCGCATATGATTTGTAATTGGCAATATGTACTTCTTCAAGTACTCAATTGTAAGCTCAAAACACTCCTTGCCGCATGGATATTTCATGAAAAATTCCAAATTGTTAGCCATACGAATCCACTTCTTATCGTCGCACGCTATGTTATCCCTTGCAAGCAAGATTGAATGGACAAACCACACCCATGCAATCTTAAACCTCTCGACTGTGTCAAACTTCTTGGACTTCAACTATTTCAAAAGCAGTTGTGCATCCACCCCTTTCCTACTAGACTGGAAAATTTTGTCGCATAATGCTTAGTCATTATCCATCACTTTCTTCATAGCTTCTTTACTTGGTTTGGAACCACGGTTCAATCCAGTAATCATAGCAAATTTCTTCAATCCAAAGTGAACATGCTTGTCATCAACTAAAAACCACAACTCGCGCTTCTTCGCGCAATAAATTTGGCGAAGCAGCAGGGAATGGACAAGTTGTCAATTGAACTGTGTCCAGTGCTCTGAAAGTTTTGCAAACTGACCAAAACAACCACTATTAAACTTTTTCATCAATTTGATTGTTCTAAGTTTATTCTTGAACTCGTGGAATACATTGATCCTAGACCCCACACTTATTTTGGCCGAAAAATGTCTATACTTTCTTAGAAAAGTCCTGAATCTGTATTTGGATGCGTCGATCGCCCTTACAAACACAGAAATTGACAAAGCATTTTGGTCACCTTCAACTGCTGCATTTGTTTCACTTTCCAGTCCATCTTCACCATCTTCAAGTTGTTCATCATCTTCTTCTTCATCTTCTTCTTCTTCTTCTTCTTCTTGTTCTTGTTCTTCTACTACATCTTTTTCTTTTTCTTCTTCAACATCTTTATCAACCTCCTGAGCATCATCATCACTATTTTCATCATCCCCCACACCTAAAGCTTCATCATCACTATCCTTTTCTTCTTCAATAATTATTTTTTCAGATTCTTGTTCTTCCATTTGAGTTTATGCTGCATTTGTAATGACCCGGTCGGTCGTTTTGAATATTATAACTCCATTTCCCCATTTACTATTCAATTTATGCCTTATAATTAATTTATGACTTATCGGGTTAGTTGGTTCGGGTCCAGAAGTAATTCGGAGTGAAATGAGACACTTAGTCTCATAATTGAAAATTTTAAGATAGAAAAGTTGTCCGGATGTGGATTTATGTGTAAACGATCTCGAATTTGAATTTTGATGATTCCAATAGCTCCGTATGGTGATTTTGGACTTAGGAGCGTGTTCAGAAAACTTTTTGGAGGTCTGTAGTGGAATTTGATTTGAAATGTCGAAAGTTGATTTTTTGGGAAGTTTGACCCGGGGGTTGACTTTTCGATATCGGGGTCGAAATTCGATTCTGAAAATTTAAATAATTACGTTATGTCATTTGCAACTTGTATGCAAAATTTGAGGTCAATCGGACGTGATTTGATAGGTTTCGGCGTTGTTTGTAGAAATGAAAAGTTTCAAAGTTCTTTAGTCCTGAATCTATGTGTGATTCATATTTTTAGTGTTATTGGATGTGATTTGAAGACTCCACTAAGTTCGTATGATATTTTAGGACTTGTTGGTATATTTGGTTGAGGTCCCGAGGGCCTCGGGTGAGTTTCGGATGGTTAACGGATCAAAAAGTGGACTAAAATAGCTGCTGCAATTTCCTTGTGCTGCAAATTCCTTCTCACAGAATCGAGCCCAGAATCTCCCAGAATCGAGCCATGAATCGTGCCCAGAATAGGGCCATGATCGAGCCCAGGATCGAAGGCAGGGCCGAGGGCCATGATCGAAGCCACGATCGAAGGCATGGTCGAGGGCCAGGATCGAAGCCACAATCCAAGCCAGGGTCGAGGGCCATGATCGAAGACAGGATCGAAGCCACAATCGAAGGCAGGGTTGAGGGCCATGATCGAAGCCATGATCGAGGACCAGGATCAAAGGCCAAGATCGAGGCAGTACCGAGGGCTAACTAGGCAGAATTATAAAGCAGGGGACTTCATCCCATTCGCCATTTTTGACAAATTGGAGCTTGAGGAGAGGCAATTTTTGATATATTTTCAAGAAAAACTTGAGGTAAGTCCCTTGTTATCATTTCTATTCCATAGTATTGAATTATCATCGAATAATCCGACTAGATTACATGTGTTTTGAGGTGTAAATCGGAGATTTGAACTTAGAAATTTGGAAATAAGATTTGATGATTTGGAGGTCGAGTTGAGGTCGGATTTTAGTAAAATTAGTATGGGTAGACTCGTGGTGGAATGGTCTTTCAGATTTTATAACTTTTGTCGAGTTCCGAGAAGTGGGCCCCAAGGGCGATATTTGAGCTAAATTTTGGATTTTTATGAAAAATTTATATTTTCATATGAAATTAATTCGAATAAATTTTATTGATTGAAAAGAATTATTTGTGACTAGATTTGATGCATTCGAGGGCTGATTTGCGAGGCAAAGGCATAGGAGAGTAAAGAATTTTACGTTTTGAGGTAAGTAACAGTTATAAATCTGGTCTTGAGGGTATGAAACCCCGAATTTTTATGTCATGTGATTATTTTGGAGGTGACACACATGCTAGGTGATGGGCGTGTGGGCGTGCACTGAAGGAATTGTGACTTGGTCCGTCCCCTAAAACTGTAAAGTTGAAAAACTTGTTGTTCGCTATATGCTCTCATTGTGTTAAAGAAATTTGATTGAAAATCATGTTAAAAATCATGCTTAGGCTATGTGATAGTACTATTGGGACCCACGGAGGTCGCGTACATGTTGAATTATTTGCTAATTGTTGTCTTGTATTCAGTCATGATTTTACTTGTGCATCATACCTTAGTCTTTCTTGATATTTGTTGATTCACTATGTTATCTTTGTTTGGGTTGATCTTTGTGATTTCCAAGAGCCCGAGAGACTAGAGAGGTTGAGGACTGAGTAAGCCCGAGGGCCTGTCGGTGAGGTAAGGATATTATGGCACGTGAGTTGTCCGTGCAGGATATTATAGCACGTGAGTTGTCCATGCAGCACGTGAGTTGTCCGTGCGGATTATGGCGCTTGAGCTGTAGTAGCCCCTTTGGAGTCTGTACACCCCCAGTGAGCACGGGTAACTATTGAGGTTGAGTGCTGAGGGCTAAGAGCCGAGTGGTTGACCTATTGTGACGAGTTGAGTGACTATTGCCCTGAAAGGCTGGACTTGCTTTTCATTTGTTGTTGCATTTAGTTGCTATCTGTCATTGTTGTAAAATTCTCTGAGATATTCTATATCTGGATTACATGAACATGAACTGTATAATATTGATTTGACTTAAACTGCTGGATTTGAAAGCATGTCTATTCTTTGTTGGAATTACTGAAAGTGAACTATAATTGTGTAGCTCGTCACTATCTTCAGTTCCTTAGGTATTATTGTTACTTGCTGAGTTGGTTGTACTCATACTACACCCTGCACTTCGTGTGTAAATCTAGGTGCTTCTGGATATAGCGGGTGTTGATTCTCTCGTACAGTTGATCTTCCGAAGATTCAGAGGTAGGTGGCATGTTTTGCAGACCTTGTCTCTCCTTCTCTATCTCCTTGTTTACCGTATTTTGGTCTTAGACTATTATAGACCGTATTTTTCCAGACTTATATTCATTTTAGATACTCATGTACTCAGTGACACCAGATTTTGGGGAGTGTTCGTATCAGTATTTGTGGGATTTTGTATTGTATTTAAATATTATATTTTCAAACTTAAAAGAAATTGTGGTTTATGGATATTATCGACTTGCCTAGTATCGAGATAGGCGCCATCACGACAGGTTGGAATTTTGGGTCGTGATAAATTGGTATCAGAGACTAGGTTACATAGGTCTCACGAGTCATGAGCAGGTTTAGTAGAGTCTTGTGGATCGGTACGGAGACGTCTGTACTTATCTTCGAGAGGGTGCAGAACCCTTAGGACAAAATTTCACTTTCTTATATTCTGTCGTGCGAATTTGTTGATTCCGAAAACTAAATTTCTGTTATTCTATTCTCTCACAGATGGTGAGGACACGTACTATCGGATCAGACGGTCAGCCACTAGTGCCACCAGTTAGGGCCGCGAGAGGTCGGGGCCGTGGTAGAGGTCGGGGTCGAGGTAGAGGTCGTACCACAGTTGGACCCGTACTTGTAGTACCACCAGTTGCTCCAGGTCGGGAGCAAATTCCAGATATAGTTGAGCCTACAGGACCAGCTCAGGCACCAGCTGTGCTTATTGAGATTCCAGACCTTCAGGAGACTTTAGCCCAGATATTGATAATTTGCACTGGTCTTGCTCAGGTAGTTTCAGCTCAGGCCGCACCTGCCACTTCTCAGGCTGGGGGAGGTACTCATACCTTGTTGCCCGTACTCCAGACCAGGTAGTACATGGACTTCATAAACCGGGGGCATCACCAGCCCAGCCGGTTGTAGCTGCTCAGGGCCCGATAGTTCCTATTATGGCAGATGATGAGCAGAGGAGACTTGAGAGATTTGAGAGGCTTCGACCTCCACCATTTAGCGGTGCTGAGTCAGAAGATGCTCAGGGTTTTCTGGATAAGTGTCAACGGATGCTTCAGACAGCGGGTATTCTAGATACCAGCAGGGTCTTATTCACTACTTTTTAGTTTTCTAGGACTGCCTTCAGATGGTGGGAGGCTTACGAGAGGTGTAGGCCGGTCGGTGCAGCACCCATTACCTGGCAGTAGTTCTCCGGTCTATTCCTGGAGAAGTTCGTGCCTCAGTCCCGCAAAGAGGAGTTGCGCAGGCAGTTCGAGCAGCTTCATCAGGGTGATATGTCTGTGACACAATATGAGATGAGATTTTCAGAATTGGCCTGTCATGCTATCTGGTTGATTCCCACAGACAGATAAAGGATCATGAGGTTCATAGATTGCCTCACCTTTCAGCTGCGATTACTCAAGACTAGAGAGAGGGTGTCTGGTGCTACTTTCGATGAGGTTGTCGACATTGCTTGTCATATTGAGACGGTTCACATCCAAGAGCGGGTTAAGAGGGACGCTAAGAGGTCTCGTGGTTCGGGTGATTTCAGTGGTGTTCATTCAGGGGGTCAGTTTTACCGCAGTAAGGGTCGTTCTTAGAGACACACTCAGACGGGCCATCTAGCACATCGTGGTGGTTCTTACAGTGCTCACTCAGGCCAGTCTTCATTCAATGCACTACCAGTGCAGAGTTCCCATCATGCCTCGTCCGCTCAGGCTTCTACATGTAATTTTTTGGTTATCAGGAGCAGCAGTTCCGTCAGAGGATGGGTTGTTTCGAGTGTAGAGAATTGGGTCATTTCAAGAGAGATTGTCCTAGGTAGTTGAGTGGGGCTCTACAGCAGAGTTCTTGACCAACGGCACCAGCATCAGCAGTTACACCACCCATTGTAACGACCCGACCGATCATTTTGAGAGTTATAACCCTGTTTTCCCCATTCCTACTTCTTTTTATGTTATTCAGCTATATTATATTATATCAGGTTAGTTGGTTCGAGTCCGAAAGGAACGCGGAGTGAAATGAGACACTTAGTCTCATAATTGAAAATTTTAAGTTAGAAAAGTGGACCGGATATGGACCTATATGTAAACAACCTCGGATTTGAATTTTGATGATTCCAATAGCTCCGTATGGTGATTTTGGGCTTAGGAGCGTGTCCGAAATATTATTTGGGAGTCCGTAGAGGAATTAGGCTTGAAATGCCGAAAGTTTTATTTTTGAGAAGTTTGACCGGGGGGTTGACCTTTTGATATCAGGGTCGGAATCCGATTCTGAAAATTGAAATACTTGTATTATGTCATTTAGGACTTGAGTGCAAAATTTGAGGTCAATCAGACGTGATTTGATAGGTTCCGGAGTTGTTTGTAGAAATTAGAAATTTCAACGTTCATTAGGCTTGAATTGGGGTGTAATTCATGGTTTTAGCATTGTTTGAGGTGATTTGAGGATTCGACTAAGTTCGTATGATGTTTTAGGACTTTTTGGTATATTTGGTTGAGGTCCCGAGGGCCTCGGGTGAGTTTTGGATGGTTAACGGATCAAATTGAACTAGAACAGTTGCTGCAATTTCCTTCTATTGGAAATTGCTACTGCCCAGAAATCGAAGCCCAGATCGAGCTCAGGGTCGAGGGCCATGATCGAAGCCCAGATCGAGCTCAGGTTCAAGGGCCACGATCGAAGCCCAGATCGAGCTCAGGGTTGAGGGCCACGATCGAAGCCATGATCGAGCCCAGAGTCGAGGGCCACGATCGAAGGCATGATCGAGCTCAGGGTCGAGGGCCACGATCGAAGCCATGATCGAGCCCAGGATTGAGAACCAAGATTGAGGGGCAGGACCTAGGACCAGGATCGAGGACCTCGATCCAAGGCCAAGATCGAGGGCCAAGATCGAGGCAGAACCGAGGATGTCTGGGCAGAATTATATAAACAGGGACTTCGTCCCATTTGTCATTTTTGACAAATTGGAGCTTTGGGAGAGGCGATTTTGATATATTTTCAAGGAAAAATTGAGATAAGTCCCTTGTGATCATTTCTACTCCATAATATTGAATTATCTTCGAATAATCCGACTAGATTACATAATTTTGAGGTTTAAATCAGAGATTGGAACTTGGAAAATTTGGAAATAAGATTTGTAGATTTGAGGGTCGAGTTGAGGTCGGATTTTGGTAAAATTGGTATGGGTAGACTCATGGTTGAATGGGCTTTTAGATTTTGTAACTTTTGTCGGGTTCCGAGACATGGGCCCCACAGGCAATTTTTTAGCCAATTTCGGGTTTTGGTCTAATTTTGAAGCTTTTCTTGTGGAATTCATTCCATTAGCGTATATTGATGGTATTATACTGATTGTGAATTAGATTTGGAGCATTTGGAGGCAGAGTCCAGAGGCAAGAGCATTGCGGGGTAGAGATTTAACCAGTTTGAGGTAAGTAACGATTGTAAATCTAGTCTTGAGGGTATGAAACCCCGGATTTGTATCATTCTACTATTTTTAGTGATGCACATGCTAGGTGACGGGCGTGTGGGCATGCACGGTTGGGGATTTGTGACTTGGTCCGCCCCGTAGCAACTATAAAGTTGCATACTTTGTTGAAACCATTGATACTTATATGTTTTAGAAAAGTTTTCTGTAAATTGGGTTGAATGCCATGTTTGGGCCTTGCGCCAATGCTGTTTGGACCCTTAGGGGTTGTTTCTTATCATCCTCTCACTGTTTTCGATTGAAAATCTATACTCAGTCATATTTTATTTGTTTACCGCATAACTCAGTTTTATGACTCTATTTCGATGCATATAAATATTTTGGGCCGAATGCTATGTTTTACTGAAATGCCCGAGGGCTTGATTTGTGAGGATGAGTGTGGATCGAGGCTGCCCGCCTGCAGCATACTTTATTATTATCGCACATGAGTTGTCCGTACAGATTATAGCGTTTGGGCCGAAGGAGCCCCTCCGGAGTCTGTACACACCCCTAGTGAGCGCAGGTACCTACTGAGTGCGAGTGACGAGTGCCGAGTGCTGAGTGACTGGGAGGAAAGAGTGATTGTGAGGTATGCTTGAGTGACAAGAATGATTGTGAGGTATGCCCGAGTGGCAAGAGTGATTGTGAGGTATGCCCGAGTGGCACGAGTGACTGTGAGGTTTTCCCGAGGGGCTGTTTATGATTTCATCATTTTACTCACCTTTGCATTGAGCCTTTGTTTGAAAAACTGTTGGAAAAATGTCTTTAAATGATTTTTACTGGAACTGGGTTTAAACGAGATGTTTGATTCAAATCCTGATTTTTTTAAAGCATGTGGTATTTTACTGAGATTTCCTGATATGAACGTTATATGCTTTATTTCTCGTCACTACTGCTCAGTCTTTATATATTGTTATTACTTACTGAGTTGGCATACTCACGTTACTCCCTGCACCTTGTGTGCAGATTCAGGTGTAGCTGGACACGATAGCGGTTATTGAGTGTTCTGGTTGTAGATTTTTTTGGAGATAGCAAGGTAGCTGTTTGGCGATCGCAGCCCCTGCTCTTCTCCATCTTATCTTCCTCTAGTAGTATTTAGCTATTTTCCAGGCTGAGTTAGCCTTGATATTGTTAGATAGATTATAGTAGATGCTCATGACTAGTGACACCCCGATGTCGAGCTTTTCTTTTCCGCACTTCTGTTTTTCTTTGATTTGAACTCTTTAAATGGAGGTTTTATGTTAAATAACCTTGAAATTATCTTTGAAATGAAAATATCATTTTATTTTGGAAATGAGTCGCCTTGCCTAGTTCCACGATAGGCGCCATCACGACAGGGGTTAGCTTTTGGGTCGTGACAGATTGGTATCAGAGCCTAGGTTACATAGGTCTCACGAGTCATGAGCGGGTCTAGTAGAGTCTTACGGATTGATACAGAGACGTCTTTACTTATCTTTAGGAGGCTGCAGAACCTTTAGGAAACTTCACATTCTTGAATTCTTGTCGTGCGAATCTGTTGATTCTAGTAACTAAACATCTGTTGTTTCATTCTCTCACAGATGGTGAGGACTCGTGCTACCGGTCAGGAGGGCCAGCTACCAGTACCACCAGCCAGGGCCGCGAGAGGCCGAGGCCGCGGTAGAGGCCGTGGTAGGGGCAGGGGTATAGCCTGTACAGCAGTTGGGGCAGTACCTGCAGATCCACCGGTTGTCCCAGATCAGGACCAAGTTCTAGTTGTTGATGCACCAGTTCAAGAACCACTTGTGCCTATTGTGATTCCAGGCCTTCAGGAGGCCCTAGCTCAGATTCTGACAGTGTGTACTGGCCTTGCTCAGGCGGTCTCTATTTTGACGGTCGCAACCACTTCTTAGGCCAGGGGAGTCACTCAGACTCCCGTCGCTCGTACACCCGAGCAGGTTATTCAGGGACTTCAGACACCAGAGGCACCACCAGCCCATCTGGTTATTGTTGCTCAGGATTATGTGGTTCTTGCTGTGCCTGAGGATGATCAGAGTAGGTTGGAGAGGTTTGGGAGACTTCAGCCACCACCTTTCAGTGGCACAGAGAGAGAGGATGCTCAGGACTTTTTGGACAGGTGTCAGAGGATACTCCGTACTGCTGGTATTTTGGAGACTTGTGGGGTCTCATTCACTACCTTTCAGTTTTCTGGGGCTGCACTCAGATGGTGGGAGAATTACGAGAGGCGTAGGCCTGTTGGCGCAACACCCCTTACTTGGCAGCAGTTCTCTGTGGTTTTTTTTTGGAGAAGTCCGTGCCTCGATCCCGCAGAGAGGAGCTGCGTAGACAGTTTGAGCGGCTACGCTAGGGTGATATGTCTGTGACGCAGTATGAGAGGCGGTTCTCCGAGTTGGCCCGTCATGCTATCTGGTTGGTTCCTACAGACAGAGAGAGGATCATGAGGTTTATTGATGGCCTTACTTATCAGCTACAGTTGCTTATGACCAGGGAGCGAGTTTCGGGTGCTACCTTTGATAAGGTTATCGGCATTGCTCGGCAGATTGCGATGGTTCGCGGTCAGGAGAGGGTTGAGCGGGAGGCTAAGAGGCCTCGTAGTCAGGGTGGATTCAGCAGTGCTCCTTTTGGGGGTCAGTTCCAGCACGGTAGAGGTCGTCATTTCAGACAGGCTCAGTCAGCTCGGCCATTTCATCGGGGTGCATCATCTGGCCATGGTTCTCATAGTTCTCATCAGGGACACTCATCACTTAGTGCCCTTCCAGTTCAGAGTTTGTCCCGTGCTCCACCTGTTCAGGGCTCTTCCATGCCAGGTTCTTCTACCAGTCATCCCAGTGCTAGGGGTTCCCTTCAGTTTCCGCCGCCAGCATCAGGGAGTTGTTTTGAGTGTGGGGAGCTTGGGCATATGTGGAGGCAGTGTCCTCATCGTCATGGAGGTCTATCTTAGTAGAGGAGTCAGCCTCCGACTACAGCACCAGCTACCTCACCATTCGCCCAGTCGGCTCGGGGTGGAGGTCAGTCAGCTAGGGGTCACCCTAGAGGGGGAGGCAGATCAAGGGGTGGTCAGACCCGTTTCTATGCTCTCCCTGCCAGACCAGATGCTATTGCTTCAGATGTTGTGATTACAGGTATTGTCTCAGTTTGCCACGGAGATGCCTCTGTATTATTTGACCCTGGTTCTATGTATTCATATGTTTCCTCGTATTTCACCTATTTTCTGGATATGCCCTGTGAGTCCTTAGTTTCATCTGTACATGTATCTACTCCTGTGGGCGATACTATTATTGTGGACCGCGTATATCGGTCATGTGTGGTGACTATTGGGGGTCTGGAGACCCGAGTAGATCTATCGTTGCTCAGTATGGTTGACTTTGATGTGATATTGGGTATGGATTGGTTATATCCATGTCATGCTATTTTAGATTGTCACACTAAGACAGTGACGTTGGCTATGCCGGGAATTCTGAGGGTTGAGTGGAACGGTTCTATAGATTATGTACCAAGTAGGGTGATTTCATATTTGAAGGCTCAGCGCATGGTTGAGAAGGGTTGCCTATCTTATTTGGCTTTTGTGAGGGATGTTAGTGCAGAGACTCCTGTCATTTATTCTGTTCTGGTGGTACGTGATTTTCCGGATGTGTTTCCTGCAGACCTACCGGGCATGCCGCCTGACAGGGATATTGACTTTGGTATTGATTTGGTGTCGGGCACTCAACCCATTTCTATTCCACCGTATCGTATGGCACCGGCGGAGTTGAAGGAATTGAAAGAACAGCTTCAGGAACTCCTTGATAAGGGGTTTATTCGGCCTAGTGTGTCACCTTGGGGTGCACCGGTTCTATTTGTGAAAAATAAGGATGGTTCCATGAGAATGTGTATTGATTACAGGCAGTTGAACAAGGTCACAATCAAGAACAAGTATCATTTGCCTCGTATTGATGATTTATTCGACCATCTTCAGGGAGCGAGGGTGTTCTCCAAGATTGATTTGAGGTCCGATTATCACCAGCTGAAGATTCGGGATTCAGATATTCTCAAGACAGCCTTCAGAACCCGATATGGCCATTATGAGTTTTTGGTGATGTCTTTTGGGCTGACCAATGCCCCAGCAGCGTTCATGCATCTGATGAACAGTGTATTCTAGCCCTATTTGGACTCATTCATTATTGTATTCATTGACGAGATCCTGGTATACTCTCATAGCCAAGAAGAGCACTCTCAGCATTTGAGGGTTGTATTGCAGAGATTGAGGGAGGAGAAGCTTTATGCAAAGTTCTCTAAATGTGAGTTTTGGCTCAGTTCAGTAGCATTTTTGGGGCACGTGGTGTCCAGTGAGGGTATTCAGGTGGATCCGAAGAAGATAGAGGCAGTGCAGAGTTGGCCCAGACCGTCCTCAGCCACGGATATTAGGAGCTTTCTTGGTTTGGCGGGTTACTACCGTCGCTTTATGGAGGGATTTTCATCTATTGCATCGCCCTTGACCAAATTGACCCAAATGGGTGCTCCATTCAGGTGGTCGGATGAATGTGAGGAGAGCTTTCAGAAGCTCAAGACTGTTTTGACCGCAGCTCCAGTGTTAGTTTTGCCATCAGCTTCAGGTTCTTACACCGTGTATTGTGATGCTCGAGGATAGGCATTGGTTGTGTTTTGATGCAGGAGGGTAGGGTGATTGCCTATGCCTCGCGCCAGTTTAAGACCCATGAGAAGAACTATCCTATCCATGATCTTGAGTTAGTAGCCATTGTTCACGCCTTGAAGATTTGGCGTCATTATTTGTATGGGGTTAATTGTGAGATCTATACTGATCACCAAAGTCTGCAGTATCTGTTAAAGTAGAAGGATCTTAATTTGCGTCAGCGGAGATGGTTGGAGCTTCTTAAGGACTATGATATTACTATCTTATACCATCCGGGGAAGGCCAATATGGTGGCCGATGCTTTGAGTCGCCGGGCAGAGAGTTTGGGGATTTTAGCATATCTTCCAGCAGCAGAGAGACATTTGGCATTAGATGTTCAGACCTTGGCAGGCCAGCTTGTCAGATTGGATATTTCGGAGCCTAGTCGGGTATTGGCTTGTGTGGTCTCCAGGTCTTCTTTTTATGACCGTATCAGGGAGCGTCAGTATGATGATCCTCACTTGCTCGTTCTTCAGGACATGGTTCGGAGAGGTGATGCTAGGGATGTGACTATTGGTGATGATGGGGTGCTGAGAATGCAGGGCCGGATATGTGTGCCTAATATAGATGGGCTTCGAGAGCTGATTCTTGAAGAGGCCCACAGCTCGCGATATTCCATCCATCCGGGTGCCGCAAAGATGTACCAGGATTTGAGGCAGCACTATTGGTGGAGGCGGATGAAGAAGGATATAGTTGGGTTTGTGGCTCGGTGTCTAAACTGTCAGTAGGTTAAGTATGAGCATCAGAGACCGGGTGGCTTGCTTCAGAGGTTAGAGATCCCAGAGTGGAAGTGGGAGCGGATCACTATGGACTTTGTAATTGGGCTCCCACAGACTTCGAGGAAGTTCGACGCTATTTGGGTTATTGTGGATCGGCTGACCAAGTCCGCGCACTTTATTCCATTTGGTACTACTTACTCTTCAGAGTGGTTGGCTGAAATTTACATCCGAGAGATCGTTCGCCTGCATGGTGTCCCAGTTTCCATCATTTCAGATAGGGGTACTCAGTTCACATCGCAGTTTTGGAGGGCCGTGCAGCGAGAGTTGGGTACTCAGGTTGAGTTAAGCACAGCTTTTCACCCTCAGACGGACGGGCAGTCCGAGCGCACTATTCAGATATTGGAAGACATGTTGCGTGCTTGTGTCATTGACTTTGGGGGTTCATGGGACCAGTTTCTGCCACTCGCGGATTTTGTATATAACAGCAGTTATCAGTCGAGTATTCAGATGGCTCCGTACGAGGCTTTGTATGGAAGGAGTTGTAGATCTCCGGTTGGATGGTTTGAGCCGGGTGAGGCTAGGCTCTAAGGTACAGACTTGGTCCAGGACGCATTAGATAAGGTGAAATTGATTCATGAGTGGCTTCGCACGGCGCAGTCTAGGCAGAAGAGCTACGCGGATAGGAAGGTCTGTGATGCGTCTTTTATGGTTGGGGAGAAGGTTTTGCTGAAGGTATCACCCATGAAGGGTGTTATGAGGTTTGGGAAGAGGGGAAAGTTGAGCCCCCGGTTCATTGGGCCTTTTGAGGTGCTTCAGAGGATAGGAGAGGTGGCTTATAAGCTTGCCTTGCCACCCAGCTTGTCGAGTGTGCATCCAGTGTTTCATGTTTCCATGCTCCGGAAGTATATTGGAGATCTGTCCCATGTTTTGGACTTCAGCACGGTTCAGTTAGAGGGTGATATGACTTATGATGTGGAGCCGGTGGCTATTTTGGATCGGCAAGTTTGAAGGTTGAGGTCAAAGGATATAACTTTAGTGAAGGTGCAATGGAGAGGTCAGCCTGTGGAGGAGGCCACTTGGGAGACCGAGCGGGAGATGCGGAGCAGATATCCACGCCTATTCGAGATTCCAGGTATGTTTCTAGACCCGTTCGAGGACGAACGGATATTTAAGAGGGGGAGGATGTAACGACCCGGCCGGTCGTTTCGAGAGTTATAACCATGTTTTCCCCATTCCTACTTCTTTTTGTGTTATTCAGCTATATTATGTTATATCAGGTTAGTTGATTCGAGTTCGGAAGGAACTCAGAGTGAAATGAGACACTTAGTCTCATAATTGAAAATTTTAAGTTAGAAAAGTGGACCGGATATGGACCTATATGTAAACGACCTCGGATTTGATGATTCTACGGAATATTATTTGGGAGTCCGTAGAGGAATTATGCTTGAAATGCCAAAAGTTTTATTTTTGAGAAGTTTGACCGGGGGGTTGACCTTTTGATATCGGGGTCGGAATCCGATTCTGAAAATTGAAATACCTCTATTATGTCATTTAGGACTTGTGTGCAAAATTTGAGGTCAATCGGACGTGATTTGATAGGTTCCGGAGTTGTTTGTAGAAATTAGAAATTTCAACGTTCATTAGGCTTGAATTGGGGTGTAATTCATGGTTTTAGCGTTGTTTGAGGTGATTTGAGGATTCGACTACGTTCGTATGATGTTTTAGGACTTTTTGGTATATTTGGTTGAGGTCGCGAGGGCCTCGGGTGAGTTTCGGATGGTTAACGGATCAAATTAAACTAGAACAGTTGCTGCAATTTCCTTTTATTGGAAATTGCTTCTGCCCAGATCGAGCTCAGGGTCGAGGGCCACGATCGAAGCCCAGATCGAGCTCAGGGTCGAGGGCCACGATCGAAGGCATGATCGAGCTCAGGGTCGAGGGCCACGATCGAAGCCATGATCGAGCCCAGGATCGAGAACCAGGATCGAGGGGCAGGATCAAGGACCTCGATCGAAGGCCAAGATCGAGGGCCAAGATCGAGGCAGAACCGAGGATGTCTGGGCAGAATTATAAAAACAGGGACTTCGTCCCATTTGCCATTTTTTGTCAAATTGGAGCTTGGGGAGAGGCGATTTTGATATATTTTCAAGAAAAACTTGAGGTAAGTCCCTTGTGATCATTTTTACTCCATAATATTGAATTATCATCGAATAATCCGACTAGATTACATGATTTTCAGGTGTAAATCAGAGATTGGAACTTGGAAAATTTGGAAATAAGATTTGTAGATTTGAGGGTCGAGTTGAGGTCGGATTTTGGTAAAATTGGTATGGGTAGACTCATGGTTGAATGGGCTTTCGGATTTTGTAACTTTTGTCGGGTTCCGAGACATGGGGCCCACAGACAATTTTTGAGCCAATTTCGGGTTTTGGTCTAATTTTGAAGCTTTTCTTGTGGAATTCATTCCATTAGCGTATATTGATGGTATTATACTGATTGTGAATAGATTTGGAGCATTTGGAGGCAGAGTCCAGAGGCAAGAGCATTGCGGGGTAGAGATTTGACCGGTTTGAGGTAAGTAACGATTGTAAATCTAGTCTTGAGG
The DNA here is from genome assembly GCF_000390325.3 of Nicotiana tomentosiformis. Classification (NCBI taxonomy): domain Eukaryota; kingdom Viridiplantae; phylum Streptophyta; class Magnoliopsida; order Solanales; family Solanaceae; genus Nicotiana; species Nicotiana tomentosiformis. The sequence goes on along the minus strand of NC_090815.1, from coordinate 136,095,162 downwards.
GTATGAAACCCCGGATTTGTATCATTCTACTATTTTTAGTGACGCACGTGCTAGGTGACGGGCGTGTGGGCGTGCACTGTTGGGGATTTGTGACTTGGTCCGCCCCGTAGCAACTGTAAAGCTGCATACTTTGTTGAAACCATTGATACTTATATGTTTTAGAAAGATTTTCTATAAATTGTGTTGAATACCATGTTTGGGCCTTGCGTCAATGCTGTTTGGACCCTTAGGGGCTGTTTCTTATCATCCTCTCACTGTTCTCGATTGAAAATCTATACTCAGTCATGTTTATATTTGTTTACCGCATAACTCAGTTTTATGACTCTATTTCGATGCATATAAATGTTTTGGGCCGAATGCCCTGTTTTACTGAAATGCCCGAGGGCCTGATTTGTGAGGATGAGTGTAGATCGGGCTGCCCGCCTGCAGCATACTTTATTATTATCGCACGTGAGTTGTCCGTGCAGATTATAGCGCTTGGGCTGAAGGAGCCCCTCCGGAGTCTGTACACACCCCCAGTGAGCGTAGGTACCTACTGAGTGCAAGTGCCGAGTGCTGAATGACTGGGAGGCAAGAGTGATTGTGAGGTATGCCCGAGTGGCAAGAGTGATTGTGAGGTATGCCCGAGTGGCACGAGTAACTGTGAGGTTTGCCCGAGGGGTTGTTTATGATTTCATCATTTTGCTCACCTTTGCATTGAGCCTTTGTTTGAAAAACTGTTGGAAAAATATCTTTAAATGATTTTTACTGGAACTGGGTTTAAACGAGATGTTTGATTCAAATCCTGATTTTTTTAAAGCATGTGGTATTTTACTGAGATTTCCTGATATGAACGTTATATGCTTTATTTCTCGTCACTACTGCTCAGTCTTTATTTATTGTTGTTACTTACTGAGTTGGCATACTCACGTTACTCCATGCACCTTGTGTGCAGATTCAGGTGTAGCTGGACACAGTATCGGTTATTGAGTGTTCTAGTTGCAGATTTGCTTGGAGATAGCAAGGCAGCTGTTTGGCGATCGCAGCCCCTGTTCTTCTCCCTCTTATCTTCCTCTAGTAGTATTTAGCTATTTTCCAGGTTGAGTTAGCCTTGATATTGTTAGACAGATTATAGTAGATGCTCATGACTAGTGACACACCGGTGTCGGGCTTTTCTTTTCCGCACTTCTGTTTTTCTTTGATTTGAACTCTTTAAATGGAGTTTTTATGTTAAATAACCTTGAAATTATCTTTGAAATGAAAATATCATTTTGTTTTGGATATGAGTCGGCCTGCCTAGTTCCACGATAGGCACCATCATGACAGGGGTTAGCTTTTGGGTCGTGACACCTGCCCAGCCAACTCAGTGTGGGGGTCAGGCAGCCAGGGGTCCCCCAATAGGGAGAGGCCGATCAGGTGGCGGTCAGGCCGGATTCTATGCTTTTTCTGCCATGCTAGATGTTGTTGCCTCAGATGCAGTGATCACAGGTATTGTTTCAATGTGCCACATGGAGGCTTCTATATTATTTGACCCTGGTTCCACTTATTCATATGTATCATCATTTTTTCTCATTATCTGGATATGCCCTGTGAGCCCTTAGTTTCACTTGTTTATGTATCTACACCGGTGGGCGATATTATTATTATGGACCATGTGTATCGGTCATGTGTGGTAACTATTGGGAAACTGGAGACCAGAGTTGATCTCATATTACTCGATATGGTTGATTTCAATGTAATCCTGGGTATGGATTAGTTGTCTCCATATCATGTCATTCTAGATTGTCACGCAAAAATAGTGACGTTGACGATGCCGGGGTTGCCAAAGGTTGAATGGAGAGGTTCTCTAGATTTTCCTAGCAGGGTAATTTCTTATTTGAAGGCCCAACATATGGTTGGAAATGGATGTTTGTCATATTTGGTCTTTGTGAGAGATGTTGATGCAGATACTCCTATTATTGATTCAGTACCGATCGTGTGCAAGGCACTCAGCCCATTTCTATTTCTCTGTATCGTATGGTACCAGGTGAGTTAAAAGAATTGAAAGAGCAATTTCAGGAACTCCTTGAAAAGGGGTTTATTAGGCCTAGCGTGTCACATTGGGGTACACCGGTTCTGTTTTTGAAGAAGAAAGATGGTACTATACGGATGTGCATTGATTATAGGCAGTTGAACAATGTTACAATCAAGAATAAATATCCTTTGTCGCGTATTGATGACTTATTTGACGAGCTTCAGGGAGCGAGGGTGTTCTCCAAAATTGATTTGAGATCGGAGTATCACCAGTTAAAAATTCGGGATTTGGATATTCTAAAGATGGCATTCAGAACTCGTTATGGACACTATGAATTTCTTATGATGTCTTTTGGGATAACCAATGCCCCAGCAGCATTTATGCATTTGATGAATAGTGTATTCCATCCATATCTTGATTTATTTGTCGTAGTATTTATTGATGATATTCTGGTGTACTCACGTAGCCAGGAGGAGCATGCACAACACTTGTGTATTGTATTACAGAGGCTGAGAGAGGAGAGACTTTATGCCAAATTCTCTACGTGTGAGTTCCGGCTTAGTTCGGTGGCATTCTTGGGATATATAGTGTCTAATGAAGGAATTAAGGTGGATCTGAAGAAAATAGAGGTAGTTGAGAATTGGCCCAGGCCATCTTCAGTTATAGAGATTCGGAGTTTTCTCGGCTTGATCGGTTATTATCGTCACTTCGTGGAGGTTTCTCGTCTATTGCATAACCTATGACTAAATTAACCCAAAAAGGTACTCCGTTCAGGTGGTCAGATAAGTGTGAAGAGAGCTTTCAGAAGCTCAAAACAATTTTGACTACAGTTTCAGTATTGGTGTTGCTGACAGGTTTAGAGTCTTATATTGTGTATTGTGACGCATCGCGTATTGGTCTCGGTGCATTGCTGATGCAAGACGGTAGGGTGATTGCCTAAGCATCCAGACAGTTAAAGGTGAATGAGAAGAATTATCCAGTCCACGGTCTTGAGTTAGCAGTTATTGCTCATGCCTTGAAAATTTGGCGGCATTACTTGTACAGTGTCCAGTGTGAGGTATATACCGATCATCGGAGTCTACAATATTTGTTTAAATAGAAGGATCTTAATTTGTGGCAACGAAGGTGGTTAGAGTTGCTTAAGGATTATGATATCACCATTCTCTATCATCCCGGAAAAGGCTAATGTAGTGGCCGATGCCTTGAGTCGTAAGACGGAGAGTTTGAGAAGCTTAGCATACTTACCGGTAGCAGAGAGGCCTTTAGCATTGGATGTTCAGGCCTTGGCCAACCAGTTTGTTAGATTGGATGTTTCCGAGCCGAATCGAGTTTTGGCATATGTGGTTTCTCGATCTTTTTTATATGATCGCATCAGATAGCGTCAGTATGATGATCCACATCTGCTTGTCCTTAAGGACACGGTTCGGCACAGTGATGCCAAGAAAGTCACTATTGGAGATGACGGTGTATTACGGATGCAGGGCAGGCTATGTGTGCCTAATGTAGATGGTTTACGTGAGCTGATTCTCCAGGAAGCTCATAGTTTGCAGTACTCTATTCATCCAGGCGCCGCGAAGATGTATCAGGATTTGAGGCAGTACTATTGGTGGGGGAGAATGAAGAAAGATATAGTTGGATTTGTAGCTCGGTGTTTAAATTGTCAACAGGTAAAGTACAAGCATCATAGACCGGGCAGATTACTACAGAGACTTGAAATTCCGGAGTGGAAGTGGGAGAGTATTACCATGAACTTCGTAGTTGGGCTCCCACGGACTTTGAGAAAGTTTGATGTCATTTGGGTGATAGTAGATCGGTTGACCAAATCTACGCATTTTATTCCAGTTGGTACTAATTATTCTTCGGAGTAGTTGGCTGGGATTTATATTCGCGAGATTGTTCGCCTACATGGTGTGCACATGTCCATCATTTCAGATCGGGGTACGCAGTTTACCTCACAGTTTTGGAGAGCAGTGCAGGGAGAATTGGGCACAAAGGTTTAGTTGAGTACAATATTTCACCCTCAGATGGACAAACAGTCCGAGCGCACCATTCAGATATTGGAGGATATGCTACGCGCTTGTGTCATTGATTTTGGGGGTTCTTGGGATCAATTTCTGCCACTCGCGGAGTTTGCTTACAATAACAGCTACTAGTTGAGTATTCAGATGGCTCCGTATGAGGAATTATATGGGAGATGGTGTCGGTCTCCGGTGGGTTGATTTGAGCCGGATGAGGCTAGGCTACTGGGTATTGACTTAGTTCAGGATGCTTTGGAGAAGGTCAAAGTGATTCAGGAGCGGCTTTGCACGGCGCAGTCTAGACAGAAGAGTTATGCCGACAGGAAGGTCCGTGATGTTACTTACATGGTTGGGGAGAAGGTTCTGCTCAAGATTTCACCAATGAAGGGTGTGTTGAGGTTCGGGAAGAAGGGCAAGTTGAGCCATCGGTATATTAGGCATTTTGAGATACTTAAGAAAATTGGAGAGGTGGCTTATGAACTTGACTTGCTACCTAGTATATCAAGTGTTCATCCAGTGTTCCATGTATCCATGCTCCGAAAGTATGTCGGGGATCCGTCTCATATTCTGTATTTTAGTACAGTACAGCTGAACGGTTATTTGACTTATGATGTGGAGCCGGTGGCTATTTTAGACCGCCAGGTTTGAAAGCAGAGGTCAAAAAGCATAGCATCAGTGAAGGTGCAGTGGAGAGGCTAGCCAGTCGGAGAATCTACTTGGGAGATTGAGCAGGAGAAGCGGAGCAAATATCCACACTTATTTGAGACTCCAAGTATTATTCTAAACCCGTTCGAGGACAAACGTTTGTTTAAGAGGGGGATAATGTAATGACCCGACCGGTCATTTTGAATATTATAACCCCGTTCCCCCATTTACTGCTCAATTTATGCCTTACAATTAATTTATGACTTATCGGGTTAGTTGGTTCGGGTTCGGAAGGAATTCGGAGTGAAATGAGACACTTAGTCTCATAATTGAAAATTTTAAGATAGAAAAGTTTCCCGGATGTGGATTTGTATGTAAACGACCTCGGATTTGAATTTTGATGATTCCAATAGCTCTGTATGGTGATTTTGGACTTAGGAGCGTGTTCGGAAAAAATTTTGGAGGTCCGAAGTGGAATTTGGCTTGAAATGCCAAAACTTGAATTTTTGGAAAGTTTAAGGGGGGGTTGACTTATTGATATCAGGGTCGAAATATGATTCTAAAAATTTAAATAGGTCTGTTATGTCATTTGCGACTTGTGTGCAAAATTTGAGGTCAATCGGAGGTGATTTGATAGGTTTCGGCGTTGTTTGTAGAAATAGAAAGTTTCAAAGTTCTTTAGTCTTGAATCTATGTGTGATTCGTGTTTTTAGTATTGTTGAATATGATTTGAAGACTCGACTAAGTTTGTATGATGTTTTAGGACTTCTTGGTATATTTGGTTGAGGTCACGAGGGTCTCGGGTGAGTTTTGGATGGTTAACGGATCAAAAAGTGGACTAAAATAGTTGCTGCAATTTCCTTCTGCTGCAAATTCCTTCTCACAGAATCAAGCCTAGAATCGTGCCGAGAATCGAACCCTGAATCATGCCCAGAATAGGGCCATGATCGAGCCCAGGATCGAAGCCACGATCGAAGGCAGGGTCGAGGACCATGATCAAAGCCAGAATCGAAGCCACGATCGAAGGCAGGGTCGAGGGCCATGATCGAGCCCAGGATCGAAGCCACGATCGAAGGCAGGGTCGAGGGCCATAATCGAAGCCATGATCGAAGGCAGGGTCGAGGGCCATGATCGAAGCCACGTTCGAGGACCACGATCAAAGGCCAAGATCGAGGCAGTACCGAGGGCAGTCTGGGCAGAATTATAAAGCAGGGGACTTCGTCCCATTCGCCATTTTTGACAATTTGGAGCATGAGGAGAGGCGATTTTTGATAGATTTTCAAGGATAACTTGAGGTAAGTCCCTTGTGGTCATTTATACTCCAAAATATTGAATTATCATCGAATAATCCGACTAGATTACATATTTTTGAGGTGTAAATCGGAGATTTGAACTTAGAAATTTGGAAATAAGATTTGATGATTTGGAGGTCGAGTTGAGGTCGGATTTTGGTAAAATTAGTATGGGTAGGCTCGTGGTGGAATGGGCTTTCGGATTTTGTAACTTTTTTCGGGTTCCGAGATGTGGGCCCCACGGGCAATTTTTGAGCTAAATTTCGAATTTTTATGAAAAATTGTATTATCATATGGAATTAATTTTAATAAATGTTATTGATTGAAACGAATTATTTGTGACTAGATTTGAGGCATTCGGAGGCCGATTTGCGAGGCAAAGGCATAAGAGAGTAAAGAATTTCACGTTTTGAGGTAAGTAACCGTTATAAATCTGGTCCTGAGGGTATGAAACCCCGAATTTTTGTGTCATGTGATTATTTTGGAGGTGACACACATGCTAGGTGATGGGTGTGCACCGAAGGGATTGTGACTTGGTCCGTCCCGTGAAACTGTAAAGTTGAATAACTTGTTGTTAGCTATATGCTCTCTTTGTGTTGAAGAAATTTGATTGTAAATCATGTTAAAAATCATGCTTAGGCTATGTGATAGTACTGTTGGGACCCACAAAGGTCGCGTACTTGTTGAATTATTTGCTAATTATTGTCTTGTACTCAGTCATAATTTTACTTTTACATCATACCTCAGTTTTTATTGATATTTGTTGATTCACTATGTTATCTTTGTTTGGGCTGATCTTTGTGATTTCCGAGAGCCCGAGAGACTAGAGAGATTGAGGACTGAGTAAGGTCGAGGGTCTGTCGGTGAAGTAAGGATATTATGGCACGTGAGTTGTCCGTGCAAAATATTATAGTACGCGAGTTATCCATGCAGCACGTGAGTTGTCCGTGCAAATTATGGCGCTTGGGCTGTAGGAACCCCTCCGGAGTCTGTACACCCCCAGTGAGCTCGGGTACCCATTGAGTGTGAGTGCTGAGGGATGAGAGCCGAGTGGTTGAGTTGTTGTGACGAGTTGAGTGATTGTTGCCCTGAAAGGCTATACTTGTTTTTCATTTGTTGTTGTATTTAGTTGCTATCTGTCATTGTTGTGAAATTCTCTGAAAGATTCTATATCCGGATTACATGAACATGAACTATGTAATATTGATTTGACTTAAACTGTTGGATTTGAAAGCATGTCTATTCTTTGCTGGAATTACTGAAAATGAACTATAATTGTGTAGCTCGTCACTATCTTCAATTCCTTAGTTATTATTGTTACTTACTGAACTATAATTCTTTGCTAGATCACGCGTAGAAATCTCAGCATTTCCTTTACTGGTGGAAGCTTTAGAAATATCTACTTTTCATTTTCTAATAGCAGTTTTTGAAGGCTCAGCAATTGCTTTACTTGGCGATGCTTCTTTTTCTACATTTTCTTCTATGTTTGGAGGCTTTGAAGAATGTGAAGGCCTTGTCAACGGAATATGCTTCTTAGCAGCTGATTTCCTCCTCATGTTACCTACATAAAAATATGCAATGTCAACTTAATAATTTTAGACTTATGATCAGAATAAGAAAAATAAGCCACAATTCTAACAAACATCTATGACTAGAAAACAATCGACCACAGGTTTATCAATAAATATTAGGTCAGCAGTTATGAGGAAATTCTAATATACATAGCACAAAGGTAGTCAAATAAGCAAATATAACCACCCACTCCATATAAGATATGGTTATTCACAACCCAATGGATCTTGAATATGCACATGAAGGAATCGCTCTACAAACCCCGAAATAAAAAAATGTAAGAAACGGATAAAGAAGAATTTAGGATTTATCAAAATTGACGTGTTCTCAGCTTAAATACAGTGCTTGATGGGTCTATAGAGATGATTACACCCAAAATCGAAGCTTTATTCTTGTCCCGTCCCGCCGGAAACCTCCTTGGTCGATGGGATTGAGTGACAAAGAGAAGAGAAAGTAGAGATGAGAGAGAAATTGAGTTGAAAAAAATGAGAGAGGAAGCACGTTTTTCAAACTTTATATATGTTACACCCCATATTTTCGTACGTAAAAGTATGCCATGAGTAAATTGATGAAATCTCGAAAATGAGATATTACATCCCGCATTTTCGTACGTTAAAGTTTCGTCGTAAGTTAATCGTTGTAAGTTCGGGAATGGGATTATTTTGAGATTATAAGCATTATGCTATTTCAAATAAGTGACGATTAAATTCGTGAAGGTGAGAGGGTAAGCAAATCGAGAAAAATGAATTTCGTCGAAGTTTGACATTTTGGGATAAATACGGCCCGAGCTAAAATACCATATATTTATGGACTAGTACCATACAAGGTACCACATGGCCATGATAGTAAGGTGTATAAAGTATATTAAAAGTGAGTTGTATTTTATGTAATTTGAGATAATTCTTAATTATGTGGATAATTGGGTAATTATAAATTTTTAAGTGGGAGATTAATTTATAAATTGGATTTTGTGGATAATTATTTAGGTGAAGACTTTGGATAATTCTAAGGGGACAACCTTCACGTGGGTTTATGAAGAATTGGCAGCAAATTAAAGCCAATTTAATGACTCTTAAATTTATGTGAAATGTGACATTTTAAGAGATTTTAAAGTGGCTAAAGTAAGACTTATAAGTGGGGCCCACACCACTATAAAAAGGGACATTTCTAATTCATTTCATTCTTTATAAGAAAGAATGTCATACGGATCTGCTTTGGCAAAATAAATTGATTCAACAATATTCTTAGACATCCCTTGCAAACACGTAGAAAGGGAAGTTTATATGAGTCATCCTTACACTTTATCTTCAATTGATATCAAGAATTCACTTGGGGTGGAGGGGTTATAGTAAGGGAAAAGCCAAGGACGAAAAGGTGAGGGATTTTGAAATTCATACGAGACTCCATATAGTAATAGCAACGGGAGTTCTTGGATTAGCAAAAGAATTCATACAAAATTATACTGCGTAATAGCAACGTGATTTTGCGATTCTAAAGGAGTACGATGCAATCTTTCTCAAGAATATCATACGGATTTTCCCCTACTTTGATATGCCGTTACGTGTTGTCGCAATCAACGGGTGTTAAAGGGATTGTCAAGGGAATCGATTCAGGTATGTTAAGGCTATCCCTTCTTTCTTTTTGGCATGATCCGTACGATACAAATAAAACGAGCAAATGTACAACTTTCATAAATGACTCTATCCATAAAAGTATTAGAGATGCCTACATTCTTGATTCCCCGTGTGAATTATTATTATATCTTCTGTTCATAGGTCTCAGAAAAATACGTAGTTGATAAAGTTTATCCGAAAGGTATATTGATCTTATTAACGTATTTCTTATGCATTTCATTCATCTATACATTTACATTGACCCATGACCAGATGGCGTTATATACGCGTATATTATATGTATATGGGATATGGAAAAAGGTTACGGCATTATATACGCACCATCACCTAATCAGTTGTTATACGTTGATGATTTGCCCACAGTGGCCGAGATGATATGATGGGATACCCTCAGAGGCTTGATGATGTTATGAACGCATATACCTATGCATGGTATGACATTTATACGTATATGCAAGTCTTTTACTCCATGTTTCTCTTGCCTAGGGACGTTGCGTTTCATGCCCGCATGTCCCGATAGACAGGTCGAGATTCCTCCAAGTAGGCTATCAGCTCAGCGAAAGATGTTGGTGCGCTCTATTTGCTTCGGAGTTGCTTGTTTGGTCAGTATGATTTAGACGCGTATTGTTTGGTATGGCAGGGCCATGCCCCGACCTTTATGATAAGTATGTACTCTTAGAGGCTTGTAGACAGATGTCATGAATACATACACTTGTATGGCCTTATCGACCTATATTTTAAGTATATAATGGATCAAATTGGCCTTATAGGCCCGTATGTCACAGGTATGAGTTTCTATATCAGGTTGAGTCATCATATGTCTAGTATTCCCTCATGCTGTATTCTAGTTATATCATGACAGTCTTTCCGGCTCATTTACCTATGATAGTATAATACGAAATATACGTTATGTTGGTACTCGGTTGAGTAAGGTACTGGGTGCCCGTCGCGGCCCATCGGTTTGGGTCGTGACAAAAGTGGTATCAGAGGAGTTCTGTCCTAGGGAGTCTACAAGTCGTGTCTAGTAGAGTCTTGTTTATGGGTGTGTTGTACACCACACTTATAATCAGGAGGCTACATGGCATTTAGGATTGTCACTCTTTCTTCTTACTCTAGATCGTGTGGTAGAGCTCAGTTGTAAAAATTCAAACTCCTAAACTCTATCTTATTCGTAATACAACTACAAATACGTCCAAAAAGACGGTTGGTAAGGGATTGAATTCAGTTGTGGAAGAGTTGAGTCAGAGGAACTCGATTTTGCATCATGCTTATGCTGAGTAAATGTAAGGTCTCCAGCAGATCATGTGTGTACTAAGACGTGTGCGCTTCTGGAAAATAAGCCCTAAGGCATGAATATCTATCCACCCATATGGTAAAAAGTAACGAGAAATTCAGAAGGTAGATGCAAGCTTCAGCAAGTAAAAGGAGCAAGGTGAGAAGGGTACGAGGTACCCAGTTAATGAAGATTATCGGTATTTACAATTCAGGCAGAAAAATATAAGCATTTTGAGTTACCTTCAACAGTAATAGAGGTATGTATAATTGGCCACACCCATCTCAGTTATGCCCTATGGAAACTAACAGATATGGTTTAAGAGAAGGACAGGATATCAGGATTCGGCTGGGGTTAGAGTAACCCAAAAGGATGGATGGATTGTTTGCGTCAGTTGACATTTTCGAAGGATATTGCAAATGTGCTAATAGATCTCCTTGTGAGACTCCCAGATGGTGCACTCTAAAATAGTACAGTTAGATATGAGTAGTACAAAGATAGATACTGGAATCCTAGAAGGGATAAATATTACCTTAGTATGGTCCCGTCCCTAATAGAGCGAGGATGTTAGGCAACCCGAAGAGCCAGGGGATGGAGCAAGGAGAGCTAAAACAAAAGAATGTCTTGTTGAAGTTTCAAAATAAAGTGATAAACACAAATGTTAGTAGGAAAATAAGAAGACAGTTAATGAAGCATTATGAGTAAGATGTTGCCTGAGGACGCTGCGTTTCATGCCCGCAGGTCCCGATAGACAGGTCGAGAGTCCTCCAAGTAGGCTATCAGCTCAGCGGAAGATGTTGGTGCGCTTCATTTGCTTCGGAGTTGCTTGTTTGGTCAGTATGATTTAGACGTGTATTGTTTGGTATGGCCGGGCCCTGTCCCGACTTTTATGATAAGTATATACTCTTAGAGGCTTGTAGACAGATGTCATGTATACGGATACTTGTATGGCTTTGTCGGCCTATATTTTAAGTATATAATGGATCACATTGGCCTTATAGGCCCTTATGTCATAGGTATGAGTTTCTATATCAGGTTGGGTCATCCTATGTCTAGTATTCCCTCATGCTTTATTCTAGTTATATCATGATAGCCTTTCCGGCTCATTTACCTATGATAGTATGATACGAAATATATGTTACGTTGGTACTCGGTTGAGTAAGGTACTTGGTACCCGTCGCGGCCCATCGGTTTGGGTCGTGATAATATATGACCCACAAGTTTCTAAAATTTTAAAAAAGCCCCATCCACTTGAACCCACTCATTTAACTATTTTTCAACCCAAGAGAAATTGAGAAAGAAAATGGGAGGTCACTTGACCGATTCAAGTATTGAGGAGGTCTTTTTGACAATTTCTCTCATGTATCATATTGTATTGTACTGTATTATACTATATTATTTAATAAATACAATGGTTGGATAGATTGTATCGTTTGTCATCGTTTCATGTTGTCACGCACCAACAATATGAAGAATAAATCAACAGTACTATGAAAAATTAGGATACAGAGTAAAATTATTGTATAAAAAAGTAGGATAAAGGATAAAATATGATTATTTAATAATAAGGAATGGCGAGATGAGAGAAAAATTAAGGTAACGACGCCACCACACCAAATACGTCGTTCTATAAAGTAGTACTTTTCATCGTTACGTAACGACGAATTTAACGATACGGTACAATAAAATTTAAGTAACAATCAAAACATAAAATATATTTAAAATAACAATACAATACAATGCAATGCAATGCAATACAACATATACCATTCATCCAAACGAGCTGTAAACATGAAACAAACAATGAAGAAATTTATAATCGAAAATAATTACTACCATATGGCTTGCTACATGTGATTAAAAACGAGGAAAAAATATATTATTGATGAAATCATGGTTTTATTTCATTTTATGATAAAGATAAACTTACATCTTTCATTTCTTCATATCTTGATTCTACTTTTATTTCTTTAGATTACCTAGTAATACGAACAAAACAAGTTTCTTTTTAAATAAGATACTTACTGTACGAAGAAACTTGACAACATACTATGCATTTTTTCGTACAACATACTCTATATTATATCAAATCATTTTCTTTCACAAAAATTGAATTCAATTTAAATTATTCTGACAAAGTGAAACTGTAAACATATAACGTAGGAATTGAAATTTTTTCTTTAAAGCTTGAAATGAGAGAAATATCTATAATAATATTTAAAAGTGAGAAATAATCAACAACATAAAGAAATATTTTAGCAACTACTTATAAGTAAGACACTTTATTTAATCCAAACTATTGATCTGGACAATATTCCTAGTATAAATAAGACATTTAATTTAATTCAAACATTGATTGCCATGCTCCACAACAATTCCCGTATTAATTCAAACAAAATTTTTTTAATAAAGTACCCTGCCATAATTAGAGAAAAGAAAAGGCTAGGTCTTTCTAAAAATAACAAATGAAGAAAATTTTATTAGACTAATACAATTACTTACAATATTTTATTATATAATGCTAGATATCAATATGCCGAAATTCATGACAAATTGAAAATAGATCTCATAATGGTCAGTGTATGTCACGACCCAAAATCTCACCCGTCGTGATGACGCCTATCTCAATACTAGGCAAGCCAAAAATCTCAACAAACCACAATTTCTCTCAAGATTGAAAATATAATATTTAAATACAATACAAACACTTCCCAAAATCTAGTGTCACTAAGTACATGAGCATATAATATGAATACAAGTCTGGAAAATACTCATACTATAATAGTCTGAGACAAAATACGGTAAACAAAGAGATAGAGAAGGAGAGACAAGGTTTGCAGAATACGGCAGCTACCTCAAAATCTCCTGAAATCAACACCCGCTATGTCCGAGAACACTTGGATCTACACACGAAGTGCAGGGTGTAGTATGAGTACAATCAACTCAGCAAGTAACAATAATAAATAAGGAACTGAAAATAGTAACAAGCTACACAATTATGGTTCATTTCCAGTAATCCCAACAAAGAATAGACATGCTATCAAATCTGGCAGTTTAATGTCAAATCTATTATTTTTTATACAGTTCATGTTCATGTAATCCGTATATCAACAATCTTTCAGAAATTTCACAATAATGACAGATAGCAACTAAGTGCAACAATAAATAAAAATCAAGTACAACCTCTCACGATAACAATCACTCACTAGGCTCCCAGCCCTCATCACTCCCTGAGCTCTCAGCCCTCATCACTCACTCAATGGGTACCCGCGCTCACTGGGGGTGTACAAACTCCGGAGGGGCTCCTACAGCCCAAGCGCTATAATCTGCACGGATAACTCATGTGCCATAATATAAATATCTGGATCCGCACGGCCAACTCACGTACTATAGTATAATATAAGGATATGCACGACCAACTCATGTGCTATAGTATCAATATCTCACAATCAGAAACTCGGCCTCACTCAATCATAAATCTCTCCAGTCTCTCGGGCTCTCAATAATCATGAAATCAGCCCAAACAACAATGATATGATGTATCAATAATAATAACAGAGACTGAGATAAAATGTGTAAGTAAAAACTGAAATTGAGTATATATAGCATTTAGCAGGCAATTCAACAAGTACGCGACCTCTGTGGGTCCCAACAGTACTATCATATAGCCTAAGCATGATTTCTAACATGATTTACAGTCAAATTTTATCAACACATAGAGAGCATATAGCTAACAACAAATTATTCAACTTTACAATTTCCCGGGACGGACCATGTCATAATCCCCTATGTGCACTCCCACACGCCCGTCACCTAGCATGTGCGTCACCTCCAAAATAATCACTTGATACCAAAATCTGGGGTTTAATACCCTCGGGATCAGATTTAAAACTGTAACTTACCTCAAGCCGTGAAATTCTTATTCCGCAATTTTCTTTCCTCGTGAATTGGTCTCCAAACACCTCGAATCTGGTCATAAATAATTCGTTTCAGTCAATAAAATTCATTGAAATTAATTCCATAAGAAAATAATGATTTTTCATAAAAATCCAAAAATTAGCTCAAAAATCGCTCGTGGGGCCCACGTCTCGGAACTCGACAAAAGTTACAAAATCCGGAAGCCTATTCAACCACGAGTCTAACCATACCAATTTTACCAAAATCCGACCCCAATTCGACCCTCAAATCTTCAATTTAAACCAAAAGGGTTTTCAAATTTTCCCAACTCAATTCACCAATTAAATGATAAAAATAACCATGGATTCGGGTAATTTAACCAATATTGAGTTAAGAACACTTACCCCATTATTTCCTCTGAAAATCACCAAAAATCGCATCAAATCTGAGCTCCAAATCGTCAAAAACTAAAAATGGGACAAAGTCCCATTTTCAAACTTAAACTCACTGCCCAGACATTTGCTCTGCGCGATCGCGAACATCCCCACGCGAGCGCGAAGAACAATTTCCATTGCGTAGATTTTACTCTACGCGATCGTGGACTTTCCCACGCGATCGCGATGCACAACATCACAGACATACGCGATCGCGGACTAGACCACGCGATCACAAAACACAAAACGCATGACTTCTACTCCGCTCCACTTACTCTACGCGAACGCGACCTTTGTCACGCGTTCACGAATCATAAAATTCTAGAGCTATGCAATCGCATCCCACTTCACGCGATCGTGAAGCACAAATGCCACTGCCTCACATCAACCCTACGCGATCGCAGATATCCCCACGCGATCGCGTAGAACAAAAAAAAAACCTCTGACCAAATAAGCCTACGCGATCGCAAACGCATTCACGCGATCGCGTAGAAGGAAAACCTTATAAGATATCAGAAAATTCCAGTAGCTATTCAAGTCCAAATTTTTGATCCGTTAACAATTCAAAACTCACCCGAGCCCCTCGCGACCTCGACCAAATATACCAACAAGTCCTAAAACATCATATAGACTTAATCGAGCCCTCAAATCACCTCAAACAATGCTAAAATCATGAATTACACCCCAATTCAAGCCTAATGGACTTTGAAAATTCAAATTTCTACAAACAACTACGGAACCTATCAAATCACATCCGATTGACCTCAAATTTTGCACACAAGTCATAAATGACATAACAGAGATATTCAATTTTCAAAATCGAATTCCGACCCCGATATCAAAAAGTCAACCCCGGTCAAACTTCTCAAAATTAAACTTTCGGCATTTCAAGCCTAATTCCTCTACGGACTTCCAAATACTATTCCTGACACGCTTCTAAGCCCAAAATCACCATACAGACCTATTGGAATTATCAAAATTCAAATCCGAGGTCGTTTACATATAGGTCCATATCCGGTCCACTTTTCTAACTTAAATTTTCAATTATGAGACTAAGTGTCTCATTTCACTCCGAGTTCCTTCCGGACCCGAACAAACTAACCCGATAAGTCATAGATCAATTGAAAGACATAAATTTAGTGGTAAATGGGGGAACGAGGTTATAATATTCAAAACGACCGGCCGGATCGTTACATTCTCCCCCTCTTAAACAAACGTTCGTCCTCGAACGGGTTTAGAATAATACCTGGAGTCTCAAATAAGTGTGGATATTTGTTCCGCATCTCCTGCTCAGTCTCCCAAGTAGCTTCTCCGACTGGATGGCCTCTCTACTGCACCTTCACTGATGCTATGTTCTTTGACCTCGGCTTTCGAACATGCCGCTCTAAAATAGCTACCGGCTCCACATCATAAGTCAAATTACCATCCAGTTGTACTGTACTGAAATCCAGAATGTGAGATGGATCCCCGACATACTTTCGGTGCATGGATACCTGGAACACTAGATGAACACCTGATAGACTAGGTGGCAAAGCAAGTTCATAAGCCACCTCCCCAATTTTCTTAAGTATCTCAAAAGGCCCAATATACCGAGGGCTCAACTTGCCTTTTTCCCGAACCTCAACACACCCTTCATGGGTGAAATCTTGAGCAGAACCTTCTCCCCAACCATGTGAACAACATCACGAACCTTCCTGTCGGCATAACTCTTCTGTCTAGACTGTGCCGTGCGAAGCCGTTTCTGAATCACTTTGACCTTCTCTAAAGCATCCTGAACCAAGTCAGTACCTAATAGTCTAACCTCATCAGTCTCAAACCAACCCCACCGGAGACCGACACCGTCTCCCATATAAAGCTTCATACGGAGCCATCTGAATGCTTGACTGGTAGCCATTATTGTAAGCAAAAATTGATCTCAATAACCCCTAAAATCAATAACACAAGCACGTAGCATATCCTCCAATATCTGAATAGTGCGCTCGGACTGTCCGTCAGTCTGGGGGTGAAATGTTGTACTCAACTGAATGTGTGTGCCCAATTCTCGCTGCACTGCCCTCCAAAACTGTGAGGTAAACTGCGTACCCCAATCTGAAATAATGGACACCGGTACACCGTGTAGGCGAACAATCTCGAGAATATAAATCCCAGCCAACCGCTCTGAAGAATAATTAGTACCGGTTGGAATAAAATGCGCAGATTTGGTCAACCGATCTACTATCACCCAAACAACATCAAACTTTCTCAAAGTCCGTGGGAGTCCAACTACGAAGTCCATGGTAATACGCTCCCACTTCCACTCCGGAATTTCAAATCTCTGTAGCAATCCGCCAGGTCTCTGGTGCTCGTACTTTACATGTTGACAATTTAAACACCGAGATACAAACCCAACCATATCTTTCTTCATCCGCCTCCACCAATAGTGCTGCCTCAAATCTTGATACATCTTTGCGGTGCCTGGATGAATAGAGTACCGCGAACTGTGAGCTTCCTGGAGAATCAGCTCATGCAACCCGTCTACATTAGGTACACATAGCTTCCCCTGCATCCGTAATACACTGTCATCTCCAATAGTGACTTCCTTGGCATCACCCTGCTGAACCGTATCCTTAAGGACAAGCAGATGTGGATCATCATATTAGCGCTATTTGATGCGATCATATAAATAAGATCGAGAAACCACATAGGCCAAAACTCGATTCAGCTCGGAAATATCCAATCTAACAAACTGATTAGCCAAGGCCTGAATCTCCAAGGCTAAAGGCCTCTCTGCTACCGGTAAGTATGCCAAGCTGCCCAAACTCTCTGCCTTACGACTCAATGCATCGGCCATCACATTGGCCTTTCCGGGATGATAGAGAATGGTGATATCATAATACTTAAGCAACTCCAACCACCTTCGTTGTCGCAAGTTAAGATCCTTCTATTTAAACAAATGTTATAGACTCTGATGATCGGTATACACCTCACACTGGACACTGTACAAGTAATGCCGCCAAATTTTAAGGCATGAACAATAGCTGCTAACTCAAGATCGTGGACTAGATAATTCTTCTCATCTACCTTTAACTGTCTGGACGCATAGGCAATCACCCTACCGTCTTGCATAATTACTGCACCGAGACCAATCCGCGACGCGTCACAATACACAGTATAAAACTCTGAACCTATAGGCAACACCAATACTAGAGTTGTAGTCAAAGCTGTCTTGAGTTTCTGAAAGCTTTCTTCACATTCATCCGACCACCTGAACGGAGCACCTTTCTAGGTCAATTTAGTCATAGGCGATGTAATAGACGAGAAACCCTCCACGAAACGACGATAATAACCGGCCAAGCCGAGAAAACTCCGAATCTCAATAACTGAGGATGGTCTGGGCCAATTCTGAACTGCCTCTATTTTCTTCGGATCCACCTTAATACCTTCACTGGACACTACATGTCCCAAGAATGCCACCGAACTAAGCCAGAACTCACACTTAGAGAATTTGGCATAAAGTTTCTCCTCTCTCAGCCTCTGTAATACAATACCTAAGTGTTGTACATGCTCCTCCTAGCTACGTGAGTACACCAGAATATCATCAATGAATACCACGACAAATAAATCAAGATATGGCTGAAATACACTATTCATCAAATGCATAAATGCTGCTGGGCATTGGTTAGCCCAAAAGACATCACAAGAAATTCATAGTGGCCATAACGAGTCCTGAATGCCGTCTTTAGAATATCTGAATCCCGAATTTTTAATTGATGATACCAGGACCTCAAATCAATTTTGGAGAACACCCTCGCTCCCTGAAGCTAGTCAAATAAATCATCAATACACGACAATGGATATTTATTCTTGATTGTAACTTTGTTCAACTGCCTATAATCAATGCACATCCGCATAGTACCATCTTTCTTTTTCACACACAGAACTGGTGCACCCCAAGGTGACACACTAGGCCTAATAAACCCCTTTTTAAGAAGTTCCTAAAGTTGCTCTTTCAATTCTCTTAACTCAGCTAGTGCCATATGATACGGAGGAATAGAAATGGGTTGAGTGCCCTGCACCAAGTCAATACTGAAATTAATATCCCTGTCGGGTGGCAGGTCTGCAGGAAATACATCCGGAAAGTCTCGCACGACCGGTACTGAATCAATAATAGGAGCATTTGCATCAACATCTCTCACAAAGGCCAAATATGACAAGCATCCCTTTCCAACCATACGTTGGGCCTTCAAATAAGAAATTAACCTACTAGGAACAAGATCTAGAGAACCCCTCCATTCAACCTTTGGCAACCCCGGCATCGATAACGTCACGATTTTTGCATGACAATCCAAAATAGCATGACATGGAGACAATCAATCCATACCCAGGATTACATCGAAATCAACCATACCGAGTAATTAGAGATCAACTCTAGTCTCCAGTTCCCCAATAGTTACCACACACGACCGATACACACGATCCACAGTAATAATATCGCCCACCGGTGTAGATACACAAACAGGTGAAACTAAGGACTCGCAGGGCATATCCAGATAATGAGCAAAATATGATGATACATATGAATAAGTGGAACTAGGGTCAAATAATATAGAAGCCTCCCTGTGGCACACTGAAACAATACCTGTGATCACTACGTCTGAGGCAACAACATCTGGCCTGGTAGGAAAAACATAGAATCGAGCCTGCTCGCCTCCTGATCGGCCTCTCTCTCTTGGGCGACCCCTAGTTGCCTGACCCCTACCCCATGATGGCAGGGCTGGTGGTGTAATTGCTGGTGCTGGTGCCGTCGGTCGAGAACTCTGCTATGAATCCCCACTCAACAGCCTAGGACATTCTCTCTTGAAATGACCAAATTCTCCGCACTCGAAACAACCTTTCCTCTGAAGGAACTGTTGTTCCTGATAACCCGAGGAATGACCTACAGAAGCCTGTACGGACAAGGCATGATGAGAACTTTGCGCTGGTAGTGCACTGAATGAAGACTGGCCTGAGTGAGAACTGTAAGAACCATGGCTAGCTGATGCACCACGATGAGTTGGACGACCCGTCTGAGCGTGTCTGTAAGAACGACCCCCACCACGGTGAAAACTGATCCCCTGAAGGAACACCGTTGTAATCACCCGGACCACAAGGCCTCTTAGCCTCTCTTTCTCCACGTTCCTGGCTATGAACCATCTCTATCTGCCGATCAATGTCCACTACCTCATCAAAAGTAGCACCAGATACTCTCTCCCTAGTTATAAGTAACCGCAACTGATATGTGAGGCCATCAATGAACCTCCTAATCCTCTTCTTATTAGTGGGAACTAACCAGACTACGTGACGAGCCAACTTAAAAAATCTCATCTCGTACCGCGTCATGGACATATGTCTGACCATTGAAATAATAACATATAATATGATAGCCACTAAATTTTGAAAAAAAATGCAAACATTCATAATATCATAAAAGGCTAAGTTTAACTTAACTCCAGAAGATATCTACCTTATCCCCCCAAAAAAGAACTTAACTCTACTAGTACACTGTAGAGCTACTTTTTGTAGCAGTGGCGGAGCCACGTGCAATGAAAGGGAATCAAACAAATTTATACGTCGTAAATAGGGTAAAACAAATTTAAACATACATAAAATTTTGAATCCCCATGGGATATGTGGATTTCTTGAATCCCCTTGTCAGAACTTCTAGCTCCGTTAATTGTTTTGTAGATGCAGAAATTAGGATGAGTGACTAATGCATAAACTGCTCACAAAATTTATTGTGTTCAGATCAGTGGTTATGCACCAAAAATAACATATCACCCTGACAAAGGACAAGTCTCTTCTAAGTCACTAATTAGTGAAGAAGGGAAAGTCATCTTTTCCTTCTCTAGCTGTAGTGTCTCATAGCAAATTGAGCTCCCTAACTTGGAAGTGATCACTAAAAAAGGAGAATAATTTGCTCCTTTCATTTTGTAAGCCAATTTTTTCAGTTTGTAAAAACATCTTTTTCCCTTTTTAAAAAGAAGATGAGTTCTTTTGCAATGTTAAGCAATATCTTTAGAAGTATTAGGGTATCAAATTTTAGTGTAACACTCACTTTACATCCCTTAATACCTGATGATAGATGACTCGAGAATAGAGAACCAAGTTAGCAAAATTTATTTTATGCATCCATAACACTGAAACAATAAAAGAACGGAAGTACAAGAGGACAATAACAACAAAAATAAACCCAGTATATTTCACAAGTAGGGTCTGGGGAGGATAATGGGTACGCAGACCTTACCCTTACCTAGTGAAGGTAGAGAGACTGTTTTCAATAGACCCTCGGCTTAGAACAGACGGAGAAGTACAAGAGGAAAAATTCATTTTGATAGATTTAGTGTGCTTATTGGACCTTCCACGTTCCAACATGGATAAACCAGCTAGAAGGGTGAACCACAAGTCAAGTAAGCAAAAGGGACCCTTGAAGATGATAAACAAGACATTGGCATTATTTGTGTTAATTCCAACTAAGAAGAGGTCACTTCCCTTATTTCTTCTCCATTGACTAATACAAGTAGCTAGAGTTTTGGATCAAGTGATCAACCAAAAGCAGACGGTCCTTGTGAAAAAGTCGTTCTAAAAGAAATGTCACTAAATTTAAGATAAATGATGAAGCTCATATATTACTAAGCCTGGCTGAGGAAGTGTTACAGGGTGTAAAACAAAAAAATACGTTGATATGACATACTATGTGTAACGATCCCCCATTCAGGATATATAATAAATAAAAATAGAAAAAAAAAAGCCATTTCATTTCAAAAAAGGACCCACACCCAAGTTCCAGAGCTTTAGAAATAGATCAAATATCTCGCGACCAATGGGAAGAAGTGTAGTATACTTATAGAACAAATAGCGGAAATGGAAGCAATGGATCAATAGTAGAAGAATGTCAAGCATCTTGCCTGAATTGCAACAAAAACATAAACAAGATACATTGTCAAAAAATGGGAAGTGGCGGTCAGAACACATTCTTGAGTGTAGGAAAAGTTATTTTTGAATTTGGAATACGGTTATATAGAGCGGCTTTTAGCTTGGTGCACTTTTTCCCCAAAAGTTTTTTTCATTTTTAATTGTTTGTGTCACGAATAAAAGAAACTTGAAATTTGAGAAAACAAAACGAGTAAAGTGAAATAAAGGAAAAATGGTTTGATTGATATTTTTATTAGTCCTATAAAAGTGACTATAATAATTTGATAGAAAATTTATATTTGTGAACACAAATTTTAGGAGCACTATATACATGTACATTTTATGGAGATAATATAAGGGGCATGTAACCACGTATGTATTTTGTGTATATTTTTATTACGCCATTATGTACATTTAAAGAATAAAAAGTTAAAGCTTGTTGAAGCCGGATCATAGAGTCAAAAATTACGAAATACTAACTGGTAAAATCAGATCAGAAAGTCAAAAATCACTGATAATTTAAATCTTAAAGTGTATTACACTAGATTCGATGTTCACATCAAAAGATAATCTCACGAAAAAGCTTGTTTGCACCTACCACATGTATCACTTTAGTAAATTTTAACTATAGGAGGAACATTAGGCATAATCTAATGCGGGAATCCTATATTTATTAAACGAATCGAATTAAGAGAAAATTAGCAGATTATCACTTTTTTCTTTAATTTGAATCCTTACTAGACGAGTTAAAGTGCTTTAGTCTAATATTTGAAGATGCGTTAAATTTTCTGTTTTCAAATAATTGTGCACGTCATGTACATAATTTTTAACAGTGCGTAACCACATAGATGTAATGTGTCTAACAACAATAGCACATGTGAACGTGGGCTAAGCTGAAGACTTACCCATGAATCAGGCCCAGCTGAATGCCTTAGAGAGCAGGCCCAATTCTTAGTTACACTTACAATACAATTTATAGTTTAGCCACTAATTTTGTACATATACATATAGTGAAGTGAACATTCTAGAGAACTAATTTTTGTAATTGTTTTGCTATCTCTGAAATAAGAAAATATCTTCCTTTCTTTCACTCATTTTCTCTCACACGAGCTTAGGGTTCTAGCTCACAAAATTTAATGGCGATCTGCCAATTTTCTATGTTAACATGGTATCGGAGCTAGTGTATATGTAGCTCTCACTGTTCCGAAATTCTTAGTAACTTCAATCTATTTTAGAAATATAACAAGTTAAACCAAAATTAGGAATATGATCATGATTCTAGCTCATTTGAGCATTTTATCTAGGGGTGCATAGTTGAGAATTGGTTGGTTCCTCGTTTAGCTTCGACTGATCTACCTAACTTTTTCTCTTTTGTGATTCTAATAATTAGTGAAATTTTCATCGAAGCATGTTGATTTTTGAATTGAACTTGGTATTAGTAGCAATCAGTGTTTTGTTTAGAACTAGTATGGGAAAGTTATTTTAATCACTAATTAGCCTCAAAGCAATAAGTTCGCATGAACTGTTTTAGTATTGCAAAGTTTGAGAACTGAGCATTTGGTTAATTCCACTTCTAGCCTAATCTGTATTTTTCTACGAGAATCAAAATATGTATATTATTAAATCAATCAAGGTTATGGCATTTTTGACACTTCTTTAGTATTCCAATCTATATCTACCCACAATAAATTCCATTATTTCTGACCTTCACACTCAATCTCAAAACATAGAAAAAGTTGCTTTAGGCACGCTTCAATTAATAACTCGTCATGGTTATGGGTACGGTTCCCTTCCCGTGGCATAACTTTGACGCTTAACCCCAAAATTCGAGTGCACGCTCGTGTAACTTGACCCCAACTTTAAAGTAATAATAAAATAAATATGTTGTAAATCGCGGGTGCGTTTCAGGTGGCGCGACTTGCAATGTGTATAAAACGACAAGTGTACGACATCGTAGCTTGTTTAAAAATAACTTCATACATACTAAAACGATTTAATGAAAAGCGGTAAAAGATAGAAATGCAATAGGTCTAAAGCATGTGATAATCGTATAATTAAGGTAGGTGTAATAGTAAAGCGACTGTGCGAAAACTACGGAATCCGGGAGTGCCTCACACCTTCTCCCGGATTAACAGAATTTCTTACCCGAGTCTTTTGTGTTTCGCAGACTTATACAGAGTCAAACATTCCTTGATTTGGGATTTAAAATAAATGGCGACTTGGGATGCCCTAAATAATTATTTCAAGTGTCGACTCTTAAAATAAAATAAATTAATTCCATTTTAATAATGTCACTTAAATTGGAAAAACTCTTTTCCCCGTAAGAAGGAGGTGTGGCAGTGGATGTTCTTGTAGAAATAGAGAATTTCAATGGCCTTTTCTGATACCACTCTTTAAATTATATTTTTGTTACTTCAAAAAGCTCCATCAGAAATAACATCTTTACCTTCATAAAGCACATGTGAACGTGGGCTAAGCTGAAGACTTACCCATGAATCAGGCCTAGCTGAATGCCTTAGAGAGCAGGCCCAATTCTTAGTTACACTTACAATATAATTTATAGTTTAGCCACTAATTTTGTACATATACATATAGTGAAGTGAACATTCTAGAGAACTAATTTTTGTAATTATTTTGCTATCTCTGAAATAAGAAAATATCTTCCTTTCTTTCACTCATTTTCTCTCACACGAGCTTAGGGTTCTAGCTCACAAAATTTAATGGCGATCTTCCAATTTTCTATGTCAACATGGTATCAGAGCTAGTGTATACGTAGCTCTCATTGTCCGCGATTGATCGATAGTACCCTCACCAATCTTCTTTTGGTGGAATTCTCCTTTGGTGGAATTCTCCTTTGGTGAAAAATTAGGTTTTCCAAGTTTTCTTCTGAAAGTGATGTTTTCTGGGCTTCAACGTCGATTCAGCTCAGCTTAGATATCATCTCGTGGAGTAGCGTCGAATTTGCCTCAAAAGCTTCACCTTGATTCGTGAATTGCAGTTTGACGGTAAAAATTCTCACTTGACCTAGCTGTCTCCTGTGTAATAGTGATTTGGGGATTTTATTCAGTATAGTAGAATTCATTGTTTCATACTTTATATCCTGTAATTGTGATGGGTACCATTCCAACATCTGTGTCCGGTGTTGCGCATGCATCTCCTCCGTCGAGTTCTGATGGATTCACTTTGTTCTCCGTTGATCCCTCTCATCCCTTTTTACATTCATCCATCCGATAATCCCAATACTCCCTTAGTCTCTCCTCCATTTGATGGTCAGGGTTTTGTTGCTTGGAGGAAAAATATGCTTGTTGCTTTATCAGCTAAAAACAAACTTGGGGTTGTTACTGGAAGGAACCCCCAACCAGGGTCTGTCCCCCATGCCATCAATCAGTAGAGCTTACTCTATGCTTCAACATGATGAACATCAGAAGGAGAGTTCTTCTCATGTCCCTAGTTTCTCTAATGATTCAGCCTCATTCTCTGCCTCAGTTAGTTAAGGATCTCACAGTAGGAACTTCCTTCAAAAGGTTCAATTTGAACCCAAGAGGCAACCCTTATCAACTGTTTCATGCAAATACTGTAAGAAGACTGGGCATACAGTTGATAAATGCTACATGTTACATGGTTTTCCACAAGACTTTAAGTTTACCAAGAATAGAAAGGGTTCAACTTCATGTGTTCAGAGTGCAGATATTCTAACTCAATCTGGCAGTTCATCCTCTTCACCTCATGGTTTTACTAAGGAACAATATCAGCATATCATGTCTTTGATTCAGCATGCTCATATCACAGCTCCTCCAGTTTCTACTAGTTTCAACTCTGAGAGCCCTTTTGGTGAAAATGCTGCTTATGCCAACTTTGCAGGTATGTGTTATTCTATAGTTAGTAGTCCTGGGTTTCATGTGTGTGGCTTATCACAGTTAGATGTAAATGCTTGGATTTTAGACTCAGTTGCAACAAACCACATGACACCACACAAATATTTTCTTCACAACGTACAACCTTTAACTGCTCCCTTCCTAATTACTCTACCTAATGTTTATACAGTGAAAGTTATATCTACTGGTTCTTTGTATTTAAGACATGATATTACTTTATACAATGTACTCCTTGTACCCTCTTTTCAATTTAATCTGATTTCCATTCACAAACTGCTTGTTCAACTTGATTGTTATGTAATTCTTACCAAATCTACCTGTTTTTTACAGGTCTCTTCTCTGAAGAGGCCATTGGAAATTGGTAAAGCTGCAAAAGGGTTGTATTTTCTGCATCCTGATGCTTCACCAGCTCCAGTTTCTTGCTCTAATTCTCATGCAATTAGTTCTTAAATTTCTGCTAGTATGTGTAATTCACTTGTTTCCATTGTCAACCCTGTTTCTAATTGTTTTAATACTTATATTTCTGTTCCTACTTTGGTAGATCACAGTGCTTCTTGTATTCCATCCAATACTGGCAATCAAACTGATGTGTTTTGGCATCAAAGACTAGGACACATGCCTTTTCACAAAATGAGATCCATTTCTTGTTTGTCTAATACACTTTCTTCTAAACAATATTTTCATTGCCCTGTCTGTCCAATGGCTAGGCAACAGAGATTGCCCTTTCCAAAAAGTTCCACTGACTCCTCTATTCCTTTTTAACTAGTTCATATTGATATATGTGGACCATATCACACTAGAACCTATAATGGATTTAGATACTTTATCACCTTAGTTGATGATTATTCAAGAGTCACTTGGACTCATCTGTTATCTTGTAAAAGTAAAGCTCTTCCCATCTTAAAAGCTTTTGTTTCCATGGTTAAGGTTCACTTTCATTCTAATGTTCAAACATTCAGGTCTCACAATGCTTTTGAATTGGGGGGGGGGGGGAGGGGGTTCTAAATGTAAGATATTTTTTCCAAACAATGGAATTCTTCATCAGACCTCCATGCCCCATACTCCACAGCAAAATGGGGTAGTTGAGATAAAACATAAACATCTTTTAGAGGTATCCAGGGCATTACTGTTTCAATCCAAATTCCTTTTGAAATATTGAGGTGAATGTGTCTTAACTGCTACTTATCTTGTCAATAGGTTTCCTTCCACCATTTTAATGAACACTTCTCCTTTTGAAAAACTCCATGGTACCCCTCCTTCATACTCCCACTTAAGATCTTTTGGGTGCCTAGCTTATGCTTCTTCTCCCAAGCCTGGTAGGGACAAGTTCCAATCTAGATCCATTGCAGTTATTTTTCTTGGCTATCTTTGTAGAAAGAAGGGCTACAAGCTCCTTAATTTGGATTCTCATTCAGTCTTTTGCTCCAGAGATGTGGTATTTTATGAGTCAGTTTTTCCCTATCACTCTCCTTCTCCTTCTTCTTTTACTGCCTTCCCTCATCCACATCCTTTTGTTGATGTTCCTTCACCTGTTGTGTCCACAACCCCACCATCTTTCCCTGCTCCTTCTTCTCCTTTTCAGCCACCTATAACCCTTTCTCATTACCCTGCCTCTTCCTTATCCTCACCTCCTGCTTCTTCTCCAATTTTTGTCCCTTCTCTTTCCTCACCTCTTCCTCTCAGAAAGTCATCTAGAACTGTCAATCCTCCTCCTTATCTCTCAGATTATGTATGCTCTCATGTCCAACCTTCTGCACATGTTTCTCATTCTACCAAGCTATCTACTTCTGACATTCTTGCACATGAGCCTCAATACTATCAACAAGAAGCCTCTCACCCTGCTTGGCAGGCAGCCGTATTGAAAGAATTTGAGGCATTGGATGCCAACCAAATTTGGGATATAGTTGCTCTTCCTCCTCACAAGAAAGTTATCCCTTGTAAGTGGGTTTATAAAATTAAACAAAGATATGCTGATTCCATTGAGAGATATAAAGCAAGATTAGTCATCAGAGAGGACACTCAACAGGAGGGTGTTGATTATAATGAGACTTTCTCACCTGTTGTTAAGCTTATTACAATTAAATGTCTCTTAACTTTAGTTGTGAAAAGAAATTGGACTGTTTTTTAACTAGATGTTAATAATGCTTTACTTCATGGTGACCTTCATGAGGATGTGTATATGAAGGTTCCTCCTGGGCTTGTGCTCTCTCCTCCTTCTTCTTCTTCTTCTTCTTTTTCTTCTTCTTCTTCTTCCCCTCTAGTCTTCAAACTCAGAAAGTCCTTGTATGGGCTTAAACAAGTTTCTAGACAATGATTTTCTAAATGTCTGAAGCCTTGGTTTCCAGAGGTTACACAACCAACAAAAATAATTACTCCTTATTCACTAAGAATTCTGATGGTTCCTTGGTGGTTCTTGCTGTTTATGTTGATGGTATCCTCCTTGCTGGGGATAACATCTCTGAGTTGGATGCCTAATTTAAGATCAATGATCTGGGTTGTGTTCATTATTTTTTGGGTCTTGAGATCACTCCTCATCCTACTGGTTATCTTATGAATCAACACAAATATGCCTTAGACTTACTGGCAGAATTCCATTGTCACCAATTTTCACCAGTTGTCACTCATCTTGATCCTTCTCTTAAGTTTTTGGTTGATATGGATGCACCTCCTGTTGATGCCAGTACCTATAGGCACCTCATTGGCAAGCTTAACTTTTTGCAACACATACAACCTGATATCTCCTTTGTTGTTCAACATTTAAGCCAGTTTTTGCAAAGGCCTCAGACTCCACACATGCAGGTTGGTCTTCATGTCCTCAGATATCTTATGAATGCTCCTACCCAAGGAATTCTTCTGTCTAATGCTGCTGATTTCTCCATTAAAGCTTATTCAGATTCTGATTGGGCAGCTTGTGCCAACTCTAGGAAATCATTCACTGGGTTTTTTATTACCCTTGGGGATAGCCCCATCTCCTGGAAGAGCAAGAAGCAACCCATCATCTCTCTATCATCTGCTGAGGCTGAATACAGGGCCCTTAGAATGGTTGTGGCTGAGTTGTCTTGGCTCCATCGACTTTTGGCTGATCTTGGGTTGCTTATTTCTGCTCTTATCCCTGTGTTTTGTGATAGTATGGATGCTCTCCACATTGCCAAGAACCCTGTCTTCCACGAACGCACAAAACATATTGAGGTTGATTGTCTTTTTGTGAGAGATTGTTTGTGTGATGGTATCATTTATTTACATTTTGTCTCCACTGACCAGCAACTTGCAGATCTTCTGACTAAGTCCCTGTATGGTGCTGCCCACAGAGCTCTTTTGTCCAAGTTGGGAGTTTTTCACCCTCCAGCTGGGGGGGGGGGGGGTTGTGAACGTGAGCTCAACTGAAGACGTAATCATGAATCAGGCCCAACTGAATGCCTTAGAGAGCAGGCCCAATTCTTAGTTACACTTACAACACAAGTAAGTGTAACTGAAGACGTAATCATGAATCAGGCCCACTAATTTTGTACATATACATATAGTGAAGTGAATATTCTAGAGAACTAATTTTTGTAATTGTTTTGCTATCTCTGAAATAAGAAAATATCTTTCTTTCTTTCACTCATTTTCTCTCACACGAGCTTAGGGTTCTAGCTCACAAAATTTAATGGCGATCTGCCAATTTTCTATGTCAACAAGTTTGCAATCACATATACACTGTGCGTGGAGATGATCTAATTGTACAATTATATATAATTAAAGAAAATTTTGAAAATAGGTAAAGCGAGACTAGAGAATCAAAATCACGAATCATTTAAATTCTTGGATATATCACATTATTATACCTTTGGCATTTAGTGTAACAACAATACATTCGTATCATAAGACGATCTCACACAAAAAGTTTACTCGTGGCAGTTATATGTATTAGTTTAGTAAATTTAACTCTAACAAGAACATTAGGCACAATCAAAATAGGAATTTTATATTTTTTAAATGAATCAAATTTCAATTTTTTTTTTTAAATTTATGTTTTCTCGCTAATTATAAATCTTTTTTAAATATAAAATTATGTTATTTACGTAAAGAGGTGTAAAAACTTTTATTCCCTATTTTCTATTTAACAATATGTGCAAATCACATGTTAGTTGATCTTCATTACCATATAAAATTGACTATAGTAAATTGGGAACATACACTAATATTAGGAGTTTGTAACCACATATCTGCAATGTGTTTGGAGACAATATCACGAGCTTATAACCACATTGGAGATGAATCGATTATATCATAGAGTAATAAAGCACTGATTATTTAATCTTATAATTACATCAAAATATTTATATTTTTTGTAAAGCACACAACTACATATGTATTCTGACTTTAGTTATTTTCTAAGAAGCTAGACTTTAATTAGTTGAGACTTGAGAGTGACCATTTAAAAATTAAGTCGTGAATTTTGCACTCAACCATATCCCTTAACTCTAGCCCAGCCGATACAAAATGCATTATAAGCAAAAAAGAGACACAAAATGCATTCACACATGTACGTTTACGTCCAAATAGCTACGTATAAGTGTATTTTGTACATAAAACTAGTCAAATGAAATCCCACAAAAGCACAATAGGGGTGTGTTTGGTACGAAGGAAAATATTTTTATTTTCTAATTTTCTCATGTTTGCTTGGTTTAAATGTTTTGAAAAATATTTTTCTCATGAACTCATTTTCCTCTGATTGGAGAAAAATATTTTCCTTATTAAAAAAATAAAAAATATTTTCCAAAATTCTTTTTCAATTGAGTATATAAAACAAATTAATTTAATATTCCAATTTCCACAATTTCTCTTAGCACTTTCAATTATATTCTTGAGTGTGTGGCGATCTGATTAGCTTGAATTGAGTCTATTGAATTATGTAATTATGTAAGTTTAGGAAGCTGCTGAAAACCTGAGGCAAGGGGTACAAGCTTGTAACTAAGTATATGCTCAGACTTTGGCAGAATAAAACAAAACTCTGTGAATCTGCCAACGAATATTTGACCTCCTGACGAAAATGTGTTCTGTTGGTAGCTTTGACGGGGTATGTAAACGGATTTCCAAGAATAGCACGAGGAGGACAATCTAAACTCACGATCAGTGGAGGTTGCTCCCCATTTACATCAGGAAGACTGTGTTTTGTTAGAACTGCAGATGCCGCGCTACAAGAACCTGGTCTTTCTCCGTCTCAAACCCTGCAGATAGTGTGGGATATAACACACGAAAATCTGGTAATCGGGCGGAATTTTAATTTTATGGCCCTAAAACTAAAAAAACAAATTAGGAACGGTCATGGCGATGCAATGACTA
Source organism: Nicotiana tomentosiformis (assembly GCF_000390325.3). Taxonomy (NCBI): domain Eukaryota; kingdom Viridiplantae; phylum Streptophyta; class Magnoliopsida; order Solanales; family Solanaceae; genus Nicotiana; species Nicotiana tomentosiformis. The sequence continues at coordinate 136,064,274 of NC_090815.1, read as the reverse complement.
TTGTGTCTTAGGTCGTTTTTGACTGCAGATGGTGTCGTTTTTGACTATTTTAGGCAATTCGGGTCCGGTCGCCTGGGCCCATGCAGATGCCGTGGGCTATAACACACGAAAATCTGGGAATCGAGGAAAATTCCAGTTTTATGGCCCTAAACGCGAAAAAGGAGGAACGGTCGTGGCAATGCGGTGACTATTGTTCTTTAGGTTATTTTTGATGGTGTGATAAAATTTTAGACGACATGGGTCTGGGAGCCCGGGCCCACGCAGATGGCATGGGTTATAACACGTGAAAATTTGGGAATCGAGCGGAATTCCAACTTTATGGCCCTAAAACGCCAAAAACGAGGAAGTGTCATGGAGAGGCAGTGACTATTGTTCCTTAGGTCATTTTTTGTGGTCCGGCAAAATATTAAACGATCTGGGTACGCGCGCCCGGGCCATGCAGATAGCATGGGCTATAGCACGCAAAAATCTCGAAATCGAGGAACGGTAATGGCGAGGCAATGACTATTGTTCCTTAAGTCGTTTTTTATGGTCCGACAAAATTTTAGGCGATCCGGGATCGAGCGCCCGTGCCCATACAGATGGCGTGGGCTATAACAAATGATAATTTGGGAAGCAAGCGAAATTCCAGTTTTATAGCCCTAAAATGCCAAAAATTGAGGAACGTTCATGGCGAGGCGGTGGCTATTGTTCCTTAGGTCGTTTTTGATGATCTGAATTTTTTTTAGGCATTTGGGCTCCGGACGCTGGGGCCCATGCAAATGGCGTGGGCTATGCCACACGAAAATCTAGGAATCCCGTGGAATTTTACTTTTATGGCCCTAAAATACCAAAAATGAGAAACGCTCATGGCGAGGCAATGACTATTATTCCTTATGTCGTTTTTGATGGTTCAGCAATATTTTTGGCGATTCAAGTCCGGGCGCTCGGGCCCATGCTAGAGTTGTCAATATGGGTCGGGGCAGGTTAGCCCATCCCATCCCATGTGGGCTTTAGCAATTGACGGATTGGGCTAGCCCACCATTTTTATGGGCCTTATAATGGTCAGCCCACCCCAGCCCTATGTGGGCTGCGTGCCCCCAAGAACCGACCCATCATTTTTAAAATATAATTTTATATTTTTTCTTTAAGTTCTAACCTAAAAAAAAGATAAATATTTGAAAGTTAAAAAATATCTTATTAGAAAAATTTCGCAAAACTTAGTCAAAACTCAAAACAAACGATTCAAGAGAACGTCCACGATACTTATGGGATATCCAACACATCATCTTCGTCAAACACATTAGAATCCGTTTGTGACAAGGTTGTCTTAACATCTTCACTTTCATCTACATCTACAATTCATATGTAATATTAATTAGTCAAATATTAAGAATAATTAAATTTTAAAAACTAATAATATTCAAATTCACATAAAAAAATATTACAAGTTTGAGTTTGGGAAAAGCCGTGCAGACAATTTCGAGTAGTAACAAGTGTTTGGACATTTTCATGATGGATGCAACTTCTGTACTATGTCAAAACACGCCCACCAAAGCTGAAAGTTAATTCCGATGCTACAATGATAATAGAAATACTAAGTACATCACGCGCCATCACTGAAAGATCGGGATATTTTCTAGAATGGTCCTTCCAATACATGACAACATCCATCTCTTGAAACTTTTCAAAATTAAGGTTTGGTCCCTCTAAATAAATTCTGACTTTCCATTGCTAGCGGCAGTATACTTTTTATATTTTACTGTATATATTTTAAAAAGATATTTTTATTAAGCCCTCGGGCTTGGCTTAAAAGCCTCATTTTTAAATGAACTCCAAAAATTCTAGCCCAACCCTGATAAATCACGGGCTGGGCTAGCCCCACGGGCCAAACCCATATTGACGGCTCTAGCTCATGCAAATGGTGTGGGTTATAACACACAAAAATATGGGAATCGCGTAGAATTCTAATTTTAATGGACCTAAAACGCCAAAAAATGAGGAATAGTAATGGCGAGGCAGTGACTATTGTTCCTTAGGTCATTTTTGATGATCCGGTAAAATTTTAGGCGATCTGAATTCGGGCGCCCGGGCCCATGCAGATGGCATGGGCTATAGCGCACGAAAAATCTAAGAATCGGGTGGAATTTCAGTTTTATGGCCCTAAAACGCCAAAAACTGAGGAACAGTCATGGCGAGATGGTGAAAATAGTTCCTTAGGTCATTATTCATGGTCGTCAAAATTTTAGACGATCCGGGTCCGGGCGCTGGACCCATGCTGATTGCGTGGGCTATAGCACACGAAAATTTGGTAATCGGGCGAATACCATTTTTATGGCCCTAAAACGCCAAAAAATAAGGAACGGTCATGACGAGGCGGTGACTATTGTTCTTTAGATCATTTTATGGTCCGAAAACTTTTTAGGCATTTCGGATCCAGACACCCGGGTCAATGCAGATGGTTTGGGCTATGACACAAGAAAATATGGGAATAAAACGGGATTTTCATTTTATGGCCCTAAAATACCAAAAACATGAGGAACAGTTATGGAGAGGCAATAACTATTGTTTCTTAGGTCATTGTTTATGGTCCGAAAAGTTTTTAGGCAATAACTATTATTTCTTAGGTCATTGTTTATGGTCCGAAAAGTTTTTAGGCATTTCGGTTCCGGACACCAGGGCCAATGCAAATGACGTGGGCTATGGCACAAGAAAATATGGAAATAAAACAGAATTTTTGTTTTATGGCCCTAAAATGCCAAAAAATAAGGAACGGTCATGGAGAGGCAGTGACTTGTTCCTTAGATCATTTTTAATGGTCCAACAAAATTTTAGTTGACCCGAGTTCGGGCGCCCGGGCCACGCAGATGGCGTGGGTTGTAACACACGAAAATATGAGAATCAGGTGAAATTCTAGTTTTAGGCTCTAAAATGCCAAAAACGAATAACGGTAAAGGCGAGGTAGTGACTATTCTTCCTTAGGTCATGTTTGATGGTCCAAAATAATTTTAGGCTATCCGAATTCGGGCGCCCGGGCCCATATAGATGGCGTGAGTTATAGCACACAAAAATTTTGGAATTGGACGGAATTCTAATTTTATGGCCCTAAAACGCCACAAAATAAGGTACGGTCATGGCGAGGCAGTGACAATTGTTTCTTAGGTTGTTATTGATGGCCCGTTAAAATTTTAGGTAATCTGGGTCCGGGTTCCCGAACCCATGCAGATTGTGTGGGCTATATAGCACACGAAAATCTAGGAATCAGGTGGAATTATAGTTTTTTGGCCCTAAAACACCAAAAAATGAGGAACGGTCAAGGCGAGGCGGCGACTATTGTTCCTTAGGTCATTTTTTATAGTCAGAAATTTTTTTAGGCGATCTAGGTTCGGGCACCCGGGCCCATGCAGATGGCGTGAGCTATAGCACATGAAAATCTGGGAATCAGATAGAAATCCAGTTTTATGGCCCTAAAATGCCAAAAACTCAGAAACGGTCAAGGAGAGGCGGTAACTATTATTCCTTAGTCGATTTTTGATAACCCGACAAAATTTTATGTGATCCAGGTCCGGTCGCTCGGGCCCATGCAAATGGCGTAGGTTATAGCCCACGGAAATCTAGGAATCGGGCGGTATTCTAATTTTATGGCCCTAAAATAAAAAACATTAAGTAAAAGTCATGACGAAGTGGTGACTGTTGTTTCTTAGTTTATTTTTTGTGCTTTGAAATTTTTTTAGGCGATCTGGGTCGACGAAATTTTAGTTTTATGGCCTTAAAACACCTAAAAATGAGGAACGGTAATGGCGAGGTGGTGACTATTATTTCTTTGATCGTTTTTATGGTCCGAATAAATTTTAGGCGATTCGGGTCCGAGTACCTCGGCCCATGCAGATGGCGTGTGCTATAGCACACAAAAATCTAAGAATCTAACAGAATCTATTTTTTTGGCCCTAGAACGCAAAACAATGAGGAACGGTTATGACGAGGTGGTGACTATTGTTCCTTAGGTCATTTTTGATGGTCCAAAATATTTTTAGGCATTTCGCATCCGAATACCCGGGCCCATGCAAATGGCGTCGGCTATGGCACCTGAAAATCTGGGAATTAGGCGAAAGTTTAGTTTTATGAACCTAAAATGCCAAAAAATGACGAACAGACATAGAGAGACATTGACTATTGTTCCTTATCTCATTTTTAATGGTCCAACAAAGTTTTAGGTGATTCAGGTCTGGGGTCCGGGCCCTTGCAGATGGCGTGGGTTATAGCAAAGGAAAATGTGGCAATCGGGTAGAATTCTAGTTTTATGACCCTAAAACGGCAAAAATGAGGAACGGTCATGGCGAGGCGGTGACTATTGTTTCTTAGGTCATTTCTTACGATCCGAATTTTTTTTTAAGCGATCCGGGTTTGGACACATGGGCTCATGCAGATGGCGTGGGGTATAGCACACGAAAATCTAGGAATCGTCTAGAATTCCAGTTTTTTGGGCCTAAAACGCGAAAAAATGAGTAACGGTCATGGAGAGGCGGTGACTATTATTCCTTAGGTTGTATTTGATGGTTCGGAAAACTTTTAAGCGATTTGGGTCGGGCCCGCCTCATTCAAATGGCGTGGGCTGTAGCGCACGAACATTTAGAAATCAGGCAAAAATCCCGTTTTATGACCCTAAATGTGAATAAATGAAGAGTGGTCATGGCGAGTCGGTGACTGTTGTTCCTTAGATAATTTTTTATGGTCCGGCAAAATTTAAGACGATCCAGGTCAGGACGCCCGAGCCCATGCAGATGGCGTGGGCATAGCACACGAAAATTAGGGAGTCGGGCGCAATTCTAACTCTATGGTGACTATTGATCCTTAGGTCATATTTGATGGTCTGGCAAAATTATAGGCAATCCGGGTCCGGGCACCCAGGTCCATGTAGAAGGCGTGGGTTATATAGCACATGAAATTCTAGGAATCGGGCGAAATTTCAGTTTTATGGCCATAAAACACCCAAAAAGGAGGAACGGTTATGGCGATGCAGTGACTATTGTATCTTAGTTCGTTTTATATGGTACGGTAAAATTTTAGGCGATTTAGGTCCGGGAGCCCGGGCCCATGCAAATGGCGTGGGTTATAGAACATGAAAATCTGAAAATCGTGTAGAATTCCAATTTTATGGCCCTAAAGTGCCAAAAAATGAGGAACAGTCATGGAGAGATGATGATTATTGTTTCTTAGTTCGTTTTATATGGTCCAATTTTTTTTAAGTGATCCAGGTCCGGGCGCTCGGGCCCTGCTGATGGCGGGGGCCATAACCCACAAAAATCTGAAAATTAGGCAAAATTCTAGTTTTATGGCCCTAAAACATCAAAAAATGAGGAACGGTCATGGAGAGACGATGATTATTGTTCCTTAGGTCATTTTTTATGTTTCGACAGAATTTTAGGTGATCCGGGTCCGGTCGCCCGGGCCCATGAAGATGGCGTGGGCTATACGTACGAAAATCTGGAAATCGAGCAAAATTCCAGTTTTATTGCCCTAAAATGCCAAGAATAAGGAACGGTCATGGCGAGGTGGTGGCTATTGCTCCCTAGGTCTTTTTTGATGGTCACCCTGTCCCATGCAGATGGCGTAGGCTATAGCACATGAAAATCTGGTAATCAGACGAAATTCCAGTTTTATGGCCCTAAAACGCCAAAAAGGAGAAACAGCCTTAGCGAGGCGGTGACTATTGCTTCTTAGTTTATTTTATATGGTCTGGCAATGTTTTAGGTAATCTAGGTCCGGACGCCCAAGCCCATGCAGATGGCGTGGGCTAGCACACGAAAATCTGAGAATCGGGCAGAATTCCAGTTTTATGGCCCTAAAACGCCAAAAAAGGAGGAACGGTTATGGCGAGGCGATGACTACTGTTTCTTAGTTTGTTTTATATGGTCCGGTTAAATTTTAGGCGATCCACGCCCGGGCGCCTGGGTCCATGCAAATGGCGTGGGCTAGCACACATAAATTTGAGAATCGGGCAGAATTCCAGTTTTATGGCCCTAAAACTTAAAAAATACGAGGAACGGTCATGACAAGGCAGTGACTATTGTTCCTTAGGTCATTTTTATGGTCCAACAAAAGTTTAGGCGATCAGGGTCTGGTCGCCCGGGCTCATATAAATGGTTTGGTATATAGCACAAGAAAATCTAAGAGTCGGGCAAAAATACCAAAAAATAAGGAACGGTCATGGCGAGGCGATGACTATTGCTTCTTAGTTCGTTTTATATGGCCCTGAAAATTTTTAGGCGATCTAGTTTCGGGTGCTCGGGCCCATGCAGATGGCGTGGGCTATAGCGCATGAAAATCTGGGAATCACGCGGAATTCTAATTTTATGGCCCTAAAACGTCAAAAAACGAGGAACGGTCATGGTGACGTGGTGACTATTGTTCCTTAGGTCATTTTAGATAGTTAAACAAAATTTAGGCGATCCGAGTCTTGTCGCCTGGGCCCATGCAGATGGTGTGGGCTATAACACGTTAAAATCTAGAAATCAGGCGAAATTCCAGTTTTATGCCCCTTAAATACCAAAAACGAGGAACAAACATGGTGAGGAGGTGACTATTGTTCATTTGGTTATTTTTGATGGTCCGACAAATTTTTTGGTGATATGGGACCGGGCTCCCAAGCCCATGCAGATGGCGCAGGCTATAGCATACGAAAATCTTGAAATCAGGCAAAATTCTAGTTTTATGGCCCTAAAATGCCAAAAATGAGGAACAATCATGGAGAGGCAGTGACTATTGTTCCTTTGATCGTTTTTTATGGTCTGGAAAAATTACAGGCGATCCGGGTCTGATCGCCCGGGCCCACGCAGATGGCGTGGGGCTATAGCACTCAAAAATTTGGGAATATAGCAAAATTCTAGTTTTATGGCCTAAAACACCAACAAATGAGGAGCGATCATAGCGAGGCGGTGACTATTATTACTTAGGTTGTTTTTTATTTTCCGGCAAAGTTAAAGGCGATTCAGGCCCGGGCGCCCGGGCCCATGCATATAGGGTGGGCTATAGCACACGAAAATCTAGAAATCAGGTGGAATTTCAATTTTACGGGCTACAAATATCAAAAACTGAGGGACGGTCATGGAGAGGCGACCACTATTGTTACTCAGGTGGTTTTAGATAGTCCAGCAAAATTTTAAGCGATCCGGATTTGGTCGCCCGGGCCCATGCAGAAGGCGTGGGCTATAGCACACGAAAATTTGAGAACCGGGCGGAATTCCAGTTTTATGGCCCTAAAACGCTAAAAAACGAGAAACGGTCATGGAGAGGCGACGACTATTATTCCTTACGTCATTTTTTTATGGTCCGACAAAATTTTAGACAATCTGGTTCAGGTCGCCCGAGCCCATTACGATGGCGTGGGCTAGTACACGAAAATCTAGGAATCAAGAAGAATTCTAGTTTTATGGCCCTAATTGCCAAAACCATGACGAATTCATGGCGAGGCGATGACTATTGTTCCTTAGGTCATTTTTGATGGTCCGACAAATTTTAAGCGATACGGGTTCGGGCGCTAGGGCCGATGCAGATGGCGTGGCCTATAACATATGAAAATTTGGGAATGGGGTGGAATTCTAATTTTATGGCCCTGAATGCGAAAAAACGAGGAACGAACATGGCGAGGCAGTGACTATTGTTCCTTAGGTTGTTTTTGATGGTTCAAATTTTTTTTAGGCGGTCCAGGTCCGGATCCCGGGCCGATGTAGATGGCGTACGCTATAACATACAAAATTGAGAATTTGGCAAAATTCCAATTTAATGGCTCTTAAACGCCAAAAAACAAGGAACGATCATAGAGAGGCAATGACTATTGTTCCTTAGGTTATTTTTGATCGTCCAATAAAAATTTAGGCGATCCGAGTCAGTTTATGGCGTGGGATATAACATACGAAAATCTAGAAATCAAGCGGAATTTCAGTTTATGGCCCTACACGCCAAAAAATGAGGAATAATCATGGTGAGGTGGTGACTATTGTTCCTTAGGTCTTTTTTGATGGTCCGATAAACTGGCGTACGCGCCTATGTAGATGACGTGGGCTATAGCACATGAAAATCTAGGGATCAGGCGGAATTCTAGTTTTATGGCCCTAAAAAGCCAAAAACTAAGGAACGATCATGGCGAGGCGATGACTATTGTTCCTTAGAAAATTTTTGATCATTTGGAAAAATTATAGGCGATCCTGGTCCGATCGCCCGGACCAATGCAAATGGCATGGGCTATAGCACACGAAAATTTGGAAATCGGCCAGAATGCTAGTTTTATGGCCTAAAATACCAAAATTCGAAACTATCATGGCGAGGCGGTGACTATTGTTACTTAGGTAATTTTTATGTTCCTGCAAAATTTTAGGTGATTTGGGTCTGGGCGCCCGGGCCCATGCAGATGGTGTGGGCTATTGCACATGAAAATCTGGAAATTAGGTGGAATTTCAATTTTATGGCTCTAAAACGTCAAGAAACGAGGAACGATCATGGCGAGGCGGTGACTGTTGTTACTTAGGTCTATTTTTATGGTCCTGCAAAATTTTAGGCGATTCAGGTTCGGGCACATGGGCCCATGCAGATGGCGTGGGCTATAACACACAAAAATCTGAAAATAGTCGGAATTCAATTTTATGGCCCTAAAATGCCAAAATATGAGAAACAGTCATGGCAAGGTGGTGAATATTTTTTCTTAGGTCATTTTTTATGGTCCGACAAAATTTTAGGCGATCTCGGTTTGGTCGCTCGGTGGGCTATAACACATGAAAATTTGAGAATCAGGTGGAATTCCAGTTTTATAGCCCTAAAATGCCAAAAAAAGAGGAACGGTCATGGCGAGGCGGTGACTATTTTTACTAAGGTTGTTTTATATGGTCCGGTAAAAGTTTGGGCGATCCCGGTCCAGGCGCCCGGGCCCATGCAGATGGCGTGGACTATAGCACACGAAAATCTAGAAATCAGGCAAAATTCTAGTTTTTTGGCCCTAATACGCCGAAAAATGAGGAACGGTCCAGGCTAAATTTTAGGAGATACGAGTTCAGGCGCTCGGGCCCATGCAGAAGGCGTGGGCTATAACACATGAAAATCTGAAAATTAGGCGAAATTCAAGTTTTATGGCCCTAAGATGCCAAAATTTTAGAACAATCATGGAGAGGCGGTGACTATTGTTCCTTAGGTCATTTTTCATGGGCTAAAGCACACGAAAATCAAGGAATCGGGCGGAATTCCAACTTAATGGCACTTAAACGCCAAAAAATAAGGAACGATCATGGCAAGGTTGTGACTATTGTTCCTTAGGTAATATCCGGGTCCAGTCGCCCAACCCCATGCAAATGGCGTGGGCTATCAAACACGAAAATCTAGGAATCATGTGGAATTCTAGTTTTATGGCCCTAAACTGCCAAAAAATGAGGAACAATCATGGCGAGGTGGTGACTATTGTTCCTTGAGTCATTTTTTATGGTCCGACAAAATTTTAGGTGAATCGGGTCCGGGCCCCCGAGCCCATACATATGGCGTAGGTGCACACAAAAATCTAGGAATCATGCAAAATTGTAGTTTTATGGCCCTGAAACGCCAAAAAATGAGGAAAGATCATGGCGAGGCGGTGACTATTATTTCTTGGGTCATTTTGATGGTCTGGCAAAATTATAAGCGATTCAGATCCGATTGCCCGGGCCCATGCAGATTGCGTGGGATATAGCACATGAAAATTTGGGAATAGAGCAGAATTCTAGTTTTATGGCCTAAAACGCCAAACACTGAGGATCAGTCATGGCAAGGCGGTGACTATTGTTACTTACGTCTTTTTTTTATTGTACGGCAAAATTTTAGGCAATTCGGGTCGCTAGCGCCGGGGCCCATGCAGATGGAATGGGCTATAATACATGAAACTCTAGGAATCCGATAGAATTTCAGTTTTATGGCCCTAAAACGCTAAAAAATAAGGAACAGTCATGGCAAGGCGCTGATTATTGTTCCTTAGGTCATTTTGATAGTCCAAAATTTTTTAGGTGATCCGAGTGCGATCGCCTAGGTCCATGCAGATGACGTGACTTGTAGTACATGAAAATTTGAGAATCGGACGGAATTCCAGTTTTATGGCCATAAAACATCAAAAAATGAGGAACGGTCATGGTGAGGCGGTGACTATTGTTCCTTAGGTCATTTTTGATAGTTCAACAAAATTTTAGGCGATCCGGGTCCGAACGCCCGGATTCATGCAGATGGTGTGGGCTACAGCATACGAATATCTAGGAATCGGGCAGAATTCCAGTTTTATGGCCCTAAAACGCCAAAAAGGAGGAACGGTCTTATGGAGGCGGTGACTATTGTTCCTTATGTATTTTTTTATGGTTCGGCAAAATTTTATGTGATCCAGGTTCGAGCCCGGGCCCATGCAAATGGAGTGGGTTATAGCACACAAAAATCTAGAAATCGGGTGGAATTCTAATGTTATGGCCCTTAAACGCTAAACAATGAGGAACGGTTATGGCGAGGCGGTGACTATTGTTCCTTAGGTAGTTTTTGATGGTTCAAAATTTTTTTAGGCGATCCGGTTCCGGCGCCCAGGCCCATGCTGATGGCGTACGCTATAGCACACAAAAATTTGGGAATCAGACAGAATTCCAATTTAATGGCTCTTAAACGCCAAAAAATGAGGAACGGTCATGGCGAGGCAGTGACTACCGTTCCTTAGGTCATTTTTGATGGTCCGGCAAAATTTTAGGCAATCTAGGTCCGGACGTCCGGGCCCATGCAGATGGCGTGGGCTTTATCACTTGAAAATCTGGGACTTAAGCAGAATTCTAGTTTTATGGTCCTAAAATGCAAAAAAAGAAGGAACGGTCAAGGCGAGGCGGTGACTATTGTTCCTTAGGTTATTTGTTTATGGCCTGGCAAAATATTAGGCGATCCGGGTTTGACGCCCGGGCTCTTGCTGATAGCGTGAGCTATAGCACACGAAAATCTAGGAGCGGAATTCAAGTTTTATGGCCCTAAAACGCTAAAAAATGTAGAACGGTCATGGAGAGGAGGTGAATATTGCTCCTTAGGTCATTCTTTATGGTCCGCCAAAATTTTAGATGACCCGGGTCAGGTCGCCCGAGCCCATTACGATGGTGTGGGCTATAGCACACGAAGATCTAAGAATCTGGCGAAATTCTAGTTTTATGGCCCTAAGTTGCTAAAATATGAGGAACAGTCATGGCTAGGCAGTGACTATTGTTCCTTAGGTCATTTTTGATGGTCCAGCAAAATTTTAAGAGATACAGGTCCGAGCGCCCGGGCCCATGCAGATGGCGTGGGGTATATCACACGAAAATCTGGGATTCGGGCGGAATTCTAATTTTATGGCCCTAAACGCCAAAAACAAGGAACGGTTATGGCGAGGTAGTAACTGTTGTTCCTTAGGTCATTTTTGATGGTTCAGCAAAATTTGAGGTGATCCGGGTCCGGACACCCTGTCCCATGCAGATAGTGTGGGTTATAGCACATGAAAATTTGGTTATCGAGCGAAATTCTAGTTTTATGACCCTAAAATGCAAAACAAATGAGTAACGGTCATGGCGAGGCGGTTACTATTGCTCCATAGGTCATTTTTCATTGTCCGATAAAATTTTAGGTGATCCAGGTCTGGGTTCCCGGGCCCATGCAGATGCACACGAAAATTTTAGAATCGGGCGAAATTCTAGTTTTATGGCCCTAAAACGCCAAAAATTGATGAACAGTCACGGCGAGCGATGACTACTGTGTCTTAGGTCATTTTTTATGGTCCGACAAAATTTTAGGTGATTCGGGTCCGGTCGCCTGGGCCCATGCAAATGGTGTAGCACACGAAAATCTGAGAATCGAGTGAGACTCCAGTTTTATGGCCCTAAAATTCCAAAAAAGAGGAACGATCATGGCGAGAGAGTGACTATTGTTCCTTAGGTCATTGTTTATGGTCCAACAAAATTTTAGACAATCCGGGTCATGGCTACCGGGCCCAAGTAGAGGGCATCGGCTATAGCACACAAAAATCTGATAATCGTACGAAATTCTAGTTTTATGGCCCTAAAACGCCAAAACATGAGGAACGGTCATGGAGAGGCGGTGACTATTGTTCCTTAGGTCATTTTTTATAGTCCGCCAAAAGTTAAGGCTATCCGGATTTGGTCGCCTGGGCCCATGTAGATATAGCACACGAAAATCAAGGAATCGAGCAAATTTTTAGTTTTATGATCCTAAAACGCCAAAACATACGGAGCGGTCATGGTGAGGCACTGATTATTGTTCGTTAGGTCATTTTTATGGTCCGCAAAATTTTAGGCAATCCGGGTCCGATCCCTCAGACTTATGTAGATGGTGTGGGGTATATCACATAAATATCTGGAAATCGGGCGAAATTCCATTTTTCTGACCCTAAAACGCCAAAATATGATGAACGGTCATGGAAAGGCGGTGACTATTATTCCTTAGGTCATTTTTTATTGCCAGAAAAAAATATTAGGCGACCCGGGTCAGGTCGCCCGGGCCCATGTAGATGGCGTGGGCTATAGCACAGGAAAATCTGGGAATCAGGCGTAATTCAAGTTTTATGGCCCCAAAATGCCAAAAGACGAGGAACGGTCATGGCGAGGCGGTGACTATTGTTCCTTAGGTCATTTTTTATTGTCCGAAAAAAATAGAGGTGATCCGGATCTGGTCAACCTGGCCCATACAAAAGGCATGGGCTATTGGCGAGCTCTAGGCATATATGATTTTTTGCTCGTGCTCTGTTAAATTATAGTAAAGCTTAAGATATCGTCCCACGGAGATTGGAACCAGCTAGGCTACAAATTTGTATTGTCTTTGTCACTATTTGAGAGAATCAAATTGGTAAAGAGAGAGTTGTTAACAAAAATGGAAAAATAAAAGCAATAAATATTTAGAGTTTTATAATAAAAGATAGAGGTTGGGATATTGTGAATCAGCAAGATAAAACCATTTTAATATAATCAAAATTTTATTATTTATTTATCTGTTTAGTGAAATGATTGCTTATTTCTAATTCAACCAAATCCCATAAAAGTAACCAATTAATAACACCTCTTTCGATTAGTGTAGTCAATCGCTTAACAGTGAAACAAAGACCTTATTTAAAGAATGACCACTTATTTCTAAGATATCACTCTACATAACAACAATATATAAATAGCACTGCTAGCGCTTAGTGTTATCAATATATTGACAGTTAGTGACATTAAATAATAACTGACTAATAACACCTCTTTCTATTAGTGTAATTAACCAATTAAAGTAATGGCTTCAAACAAGAATTATCTTAGCTGAGTGCACCAAGTGAGAAAAAGAATCTTTCGATTAGCCTTTGCTAAATCAATAAACTTGTTTAAATCATTATTATCTCCCGAATAATAAATAAAATAACAAGATAAAGATTTGATAAGTGTATATAATTATATCTAATAGTAAATATAATTAATATCAAATACCTTGGTGTATAAAGACAATAAATAGAAAATTTCAACATAAGAAGATTATTATAATATTTTTATAGCTTCATCTAGTATCCCAACCAAAAAAGATTACTCCATTATGGAGAAAAGATAAAAAAGAAAAATACTATTTGTACAATAAAATAAATAACTTTTAAACTAAAAAAAAGCCAATATTAAAATCGGTGTTCTCTACACAAGTATGGTTCTCCTTTCAATTGAAGTTTACACCCTTTTTATAGGGACAAACACAAGCAAAAATTCCCAAGAATGTCATCCTTAGCCTGGGATGTGGTCTGGGATGTCTTCCTTGGTCTGAGTCGCTTAATTTTCTCTAGTTGTTTCTTCCCACGGATGTCATCCTTGGCACTCTTTCTTTATTTTTGTATTCTTCTTTCTATGCAGTATTTATTATATTTACACAAATATTGAACAAAAAGTAATATATTTAAAAATAAAATATTTATTTAATATTATATATACTTAAAACATTTATACTTATCAAATACCCCCATACTTAAATGTTTGCTCGTCCTCGAGCAAAGTACACAAAATAAATAGCGGCTAAAGTTTTTAAGTAAAATTATGAGAACTTTAGACAAACGAGAATATAACCAAGATCAAGCCACGAGTTCAAATAATCTTTAATCGTACTCATGTTCATTTATTGAGAACCAAAATTATAATACTTTTTAATCCCAAATGTGTCTCACTAAATGAAGAGAGATGCCCACAAATCATAATATTTCAATGGTGTGGGCTATTCGGGTCAGGTCGCCAAAATTTTAGGCGATCCGGGTCAGGTCGCCCGGTCCCATAACGATGTTGTGGGCTATAGAGCACGAAAATCTAGAAATCAAGCAAAACTCAAGTTTTATGGCCATAAAATACCAAAAATGAGGATCTGTCATGGTGAGACGGTGACTATTGTTCCTTAGGTCATTTTTGATGGTCCGTCAAAATTTAAAGTGATACGGGTCCGGCGCCCGTGCCCATGCAGATAGTGTGGGCTATAGCATACGAAAATCTAGGAATCGGGCAAAATTCTATTTTTACGGCCCTAAACGCCAAAAAATAAGGAACAGTCATGGCGGGGCGGTGACTATTGCTCCTTAGATCATTTTTTATGGTCCGACAAAATTTTAGGCAATCCGGTCCAGTCTTTCGGGCTTATGGAGATGGTGTGGGCTATAGCACCCGAATATATGAGAATCGGGCGGAATTCCGATTTTATAGCACTAAAACGCCAAAAAGGAGGAACGATCATGAATAGGCGAATACTATTGTTCCTTAGGTCGTTTATGATGGTCCGACAAAATATTATGCGATTCGAGTTAGGTCGCCCCGGCCCATGCAGATGATGTGGGTTATAACACACGAAAATCTAGGAATTGGGCGTAATTCAAGTTTTATGACCCTAAAACGCCAAAAACGAGGAATAGTCATGGCGAGGCAGTGACTATTGTTCCTTAGATCATGTTTTATTGTCCAAAAAATATTTGAGGAGATCCGATTTCGATCACCTTGGCCCATATAGAAGGCGTGGGCTATAACACACAAAAGTTAGGGAATCGGGCGAAATTCCATTTTTATATCCCTAAAATACCAAAATATGAGGAACGGTCATGGCGAGCCGGTGACTATTGTTTCTTAGGTCATTTTTGATGGTCCAAAAAAATAGTTAGGCAATTCATGTCTGGGCGCCCGGGCCTATGCAGATGGCATGGGTATAGCACACGAAAATATGGTAATCGGGGAATTCAAGTTTTATGACCCTAAAACTCCAAAAAATAACGATCATGGCGATGCAGTGACTATTATTCTTTAGGTCATTTTTGATGATCCGGAAAAATTGCAGGCAATCTGGGTCAGGACACCCGGGCCCATGCACATGGCTTGGGCTATAACACACAGAAATTTTGAAATCGGGCGAAATTGAAGTTTTATGGCTCTAAAACACCCAAACAACGAGGAACGGTCATGGCGAGACGATGACTATTGTTGCTTAGTTCGTATTCGATTGTTTGGAAAATTTTTAGGCAATCCGGATCCGGGCGCCCGGGCCCATATCGATAGCGTGGGTTATAAGTTATAACACACGAAAATCTAGGAATTAGGCAGAATTCTAGGTTTATGGCTCTAATACGCCAAGAAATGAAGAACAGTCATGGCGAGACGATGACTATTATTTTTAGGTCATTTTTGATGGTTTGGGAACGTTTTAGGCAATTCGGGTCCGATCGCCCTGGCCCAAGTAGATGGCGTGGGCTATATAGCACACGAAAGTCTAGGAACTGAGCGAAATTCCAGTTTTATGGCCCTAAAATGCCAAGAAACGAGGAACAGTCATGGCGAGGCGGTGATTATTATTTCTTAGGTCATTTTTGATGGACTGGGAATATTTTAGGTGATCCGGGTCTGATCGCCCTGGGCCCATGCAAATGGCGTGGGCTATGCACATGAAAGTACATGAATCAGACATAATTCTAGTTATATAATTCTAGTTATATGGCCTAAAACGCCAAAAAATAAGGAACGATCATAGCGACTATTGTTCCTTAGGTAGTTTTTTATGGTCCAATGCGGACGCCCGGACCCTTAAATACGAAAAAATAAGGAACAGTCATGGCGAGGCGGTGACTATTATTCCATAGGTAGTTTTTGATGGTCCGAATAAATTTTAGGCGATCCAGGTCAGGTCGCCCGGGTCCATGCAGATGGCGTGGGCTATAGCACAAAAACATCTAGGAGGAATTCCAATTTTTTGGCCCTAAAATGCCAAAAAATGAGGAACGGTCATGGCAAGGTAGTGACTATTGTTCCTTAGGTCATTTTAGATGATCTGACAAACTATTAGGCGATCCGGTGTCCGATTACCTTGGCCCATGCAGATAGCGTGAGTTATAACACACGAAAATCTGCAAATCCAGTAGAACTCCAATTTTATGGCCCTAAAAGGCCAAAAAATGAGCAATGATCATGGCAAGGCGGCGACTATTTTTCCTTAGGTCATTTTTTGTGGTCTGACAAAATTTTAGGTAATCCGAGTATGATCGCCCGGGCCCATGCAAATGGTGTAAGCTATAGAACATAAAAATCTGGGAATGGAGCGAAATTCTAGTTTTATGGCCCTAAAACTTAAAAGAATGAGGAGCGGTCATGGCGAGGCAGTGACTATTGTTCCTTAGGTTCTTTTTGATGATTCAGAAAATTTTTAGGGGATCCAGGTCCCGACTCCGGGGCCCATGCAGATGGCGTGGACTATAGCAAACGACAATCTGGAAATCGTGTGGAATTCCATTTTTATGGCCATAAAACGCCAAAAAATGAGAAACGATCATGGTGAGGCGGTGACTTTTTTTCCTTAGGTCATTTTTATGGTCCGGCAAAAGTGTAGGCGATACAGGTATGGTCGCCCGGGCCCATGTAGATGGCACGTGTTATAATATACAAAAATTTGAAAATCGAGCGGAATTCTAGTTTTATGGCCCTAAGATGCCCAAAACGAGGACAATGATGGCAAGGCGGTGACGATTGTTCCTTAGGTCATTTTTTATTGTTCGGCAAAATTTTTGGCTATCCGGATCTGGTCGCCCGGGGCCATGTAGATGGCATGGGCTATATAGCACATGAAAATTTGAGAATCGAGCGGAATTCTAGTTTTATGACCCTAAAAAGCCAAAAAATGAGGAACAATCATGGAGAGGCGACGACTATTATTCCTTAGGTCATGTTTTAGACTGTAGCAGATGGTGTAGACTGTAGCACACGAAAATCTGATAATTATGCTGAATTCGTTTTTTATGGCCCTAAAAAGTCAAAAAATAATGATCGGTCATGGCGAAGCGATGCCTATTGTTCACTAGGTCATTTTTTATGGGCCCGTAAAATTTAAGGAGATTCGAGGTCGGTCGGTCGGTCGGCCGAATTCATGCAGATGGCGTGGCCTATTACACACAAAAATCTGAGAATCATCATGAATTCCTATTTTATGGCCCTAAAATGCCAAAATGATGAACGGTCATGACGAAGCAATAACTATTGTTCATTAAGTCATTTTTTATGAGCTTGCAAAATTTTAGGAGATTTGAGGCGAGTCGCCCGAATTTAGGGGTGTCAATGGATATTTAAAAATCGATTAAACAGACCGAACTTGTAACGACCCGGCCGGTCGTTTTGAGAGTAATAGCCTCGATCCACTATTTATTATTTCCCCCGTATCCTTTTCCGCTTATGTGACTTGTCGGGAGGGTTCGTTTTGGGTTTTGGAGTGTTTTGGGACACTTAGTCCCTAAATCAAAAGCATAAATTTAGGATTTTGACCATAGTCGGAACTGTATGAAGACGACTCCGGAATGGAGTTTCGTCGGTTCCGTTATCTCCGTCGGGTAATTTTGGACTTAGGGGCGTGTCCGGATTGTGTTTTAGAGGTCTGTTGCTCATTTAGGCTTGAAATGGCGAAAGTTGAATGTTTGGAGATTTTGACCGACAGTGAAATTTTTGATATCGGGATCGGTTTCAGATTCCGAAAGTTGGATTAGGTTCGTAATGTTGAATATGATTTGTGTGCAAAATTTGGGGTCAATCGGACATGGTTTGGTTGGTTTCGGCATCGATTGTCGAATTTGGAAGTTTCAAGTTCTTTAAGTTGAATCAGAGGATGATTTGTGATTTTAGCATTGTTTGATATGGTTTGAGGGCTCGAATAAGTTCGCATGGTGTTTTAATATTGGTTGGTATGTTTGGTCGAGGTCCCGGGGGCCTCAGGTGAGTTTCGGGTGCTTAATAGATTGAGTTTGGGACTTATGCAATTGTTGGACCTGCTGCACCTGGTGTAATCACACCTGCGCACTTTGGGCCACAGATGCGGTGCCGCAGAAGCGGTTTTGGCACTGTCCAGCTGAAACCGCAGGTGCGGTCGTCGATCCGCAGAAGCGGACGTGCAGAAGCGGAAGAGAAGCGCAGATGCGGGCTCGCAGAAGCGGCCTTTATTCGCAGATGCGGACTCAGTCCCCCTTAAGTGATGTTCGCACCTGCGATGGAATTTCCGAAGGTGCAGTACCGCATGTGCGGTTGAAGCTCGTAGAAGCGAGATTTCTGGGCAGAAAAGAGGACAAATCGAGGGTTTTGGTTGTATTTCATTAATCTATAGTTGTTTCCTCCATTTAATTTCGGATTTGGATTGATAAGTTGGAAAAATGGGAGAAACGTTCCCTAACCGAATTTCTGAGTTTTGTTTGGGATTTAGACATCGGATTTGGATAATTTTGGTACAAATGAACTCGAGAGTGAATGGGTGTTCGTATTTTGTGACTTTTACCCAATTCCGAGATGTGGGCCCAGATCGACTTTTTAGGGAAAATTTCGAAATTTTTGTTAAAGTATTGATTTCATTAATTAGATGAGTCTATCATGGTTATGTTTATGATATATAATTGCTTTTGGTTAGATTTGGGCCATTCGGAGCCGGATATTCATAGGAAAGGCATTGTGACCGATTGATTGAGCTTGATTTGAGGTAAGTGGCTTGCCTAACCTTGTGTGGGGGAACTCCCCATAGGATTTGTACTGTTTTTGACATATGAGCGTCGTGTACGTGAGGTGACGAGTACGTACACGGGCTAATTGTGTGAAAATCCAATTTTTCTACTAAGTAATAACCGGATTTCCTTCTTATTTGAGTTTCATCAGCATGTGTAGTATCCTGCTAGACTAGAATAGCATGCCTACTTGCCTTAACTGTTTACTTGAACTACGTGCAGCATGTTTAGTGAATTTACTTGTCTTTCCTTAACTGGTACTTAGGTTGAACTGTAGAATTTCATGTCGTAACTATTGAATTCTATTGTTTGACTGCATATTTACTTGGGACTACGGAACGGTATTCCGGGAGATCCCCATGTACTGCATATTTACTTTGGGACTACGAAATGGTATTCCTGGAGATCCCTCCTATACCGCATATTTACTTTGGGACTACAGAACTGTATTCTGGGAGATCCCCCTGTTCTGCACATTTATGTTTGGGACTACGAGATGGTATCTCGGTAAATCCCCTATTGTTATTTCTATGTACTGAGTTGTTGTCTTCTATGATTTCATTCTTGTTAAATTTCAGTCTTTATTTTACTGAGGTATTTCATTCTATCTTGTGTTATTATATACATACCAGTAGGGCCCTGACCTAACCTCGTCACTACTCGACTGAGGTTAGGCTTGGAACTTACAGGGTATCGATTGTGGTGTACTCCTGCTACTCTCTGCATATGTTTTTCATGTGCAGATCTAGATGCACCTTATCAGCCATACTATCAGTGAGTTGTGACAGCTTTGGAGACTTCAAGGTATATCTGCCGCGTCCGCAGACCTCGAAGTCCCCTTCTACTCTTCCCCATGTCCATTATCTTCTGTATTTTCTTTTGATAGACTCTGATGTATAGAGACACTAGATTCTTTCCATTCCGTAGTTTGTGATTCACGATGTTCCAGGTTTTGAGATTTGTTGTGTATTTTTGAATAGTTGGTTATTGTACATGCCAAGCGGCATGGTACCCAGTTATGTTGCTATTGTTACAGTTAATTGTTAAATTTATATTTTCATTTTATTATTACGCAAATGTTAGGCTTACCTAGTTGTAGAGACTCGGTGCCGTCACGACGTCATATGGAGGGAAAATTGGGTCACAAGTTGGTATCAGAGTCGATTTATTATTGCTCAGTATGGTGGACTTTGATATTATTTTGGGCATGTACTGGTTGTCGCCCCATTATGCTATTCTTGATTATCACGCTAAGACCGTGATGTTGGCTATGCCAGGATTTCCGCGATTAGAATGGAGAGGTGCCTTAGAGTATACTCCCAGCAGAGTTGTTTCATTTCTTAAAACTCAACGAATGGTCGAGAAGGGGTGTGATGCGTATCTGGCCTATGTGAGAGATGTTAGTATTGATACTCCTACCATGGAGTCAGTTCCTGTAGTAAGGGATTTCCTGATGTATTTTCAGCAGATCTTCCGGGTATGCCACCCGACAGGGATATTGACTTTGGCATTGATTTGTTACCGGGTACTAAGCCCATTTCTATTCCACCATATCGTATGACCCCAGTAGAGTTGAAAGAATTAAAAGAACAGTTACATGAGTTACTTGATAAGGGTTTCATTCGGCCGAGTGTATCACCTTAGGGTGCTCCTGTCTTATTTGTGAAGAAGAAGGATGGTTCTATGCGGATGTGTATTGATTACCGCCAGTTGAACAAAGTCACAGTGAAGAACATATATCCATTGCCTCGTTTTGATGACTTATTTGTTCAGCTTCAGGGTGCTAGAGTGTTCTCTAAGATCGACTTGCATTCAGGCTATCATCAGTTGAAGATTCGGGAGCCAGATATCCCGAAGACTGCTTTTAGGACTCAGTATGGTCATTATGAGTTCCTTGTAATGTCATTTGGGCTAACCAACGCCCCAGCAATATTTATGCACTTAATGAATATTGTATTTCAGCCCTATCTTGATTCTTTCGTCATTGTATTTATTGACGACATTCTGGTGTATTCCCAGAGTTGGGAAGATAATGAGCGGCACCTGAGGACTGTGCTTTAGACTTTGAGAGAAAAGAAGTTATATGAAAAATTTTCAAAGTATGAATTCTGGCTTGATTCAGTGGGATATTTGGGTCATATAGTTTCTGTCACGACCCAAAATCTAACCATGGTCGTGATAGCGCCTATCGTGTTACAAGGCAAGCTTATTTCCCAAAATATTACTACTAAATCGATTATAAGAATTTAATAAAACATTTGAATTTTTTCATAAACTAAATCAACTCTAAATATAATTATAGAAAATACGGAAACGAGCCCCAAACATTGGGGTGTCACTAAGTCATGAGCATCTAAAACTATGAACTAAGATATATAAGCTGTCTAACTGTCCAAAAGAAGAAATGACAAGAGGAGTAACAAGGTCATGCGGACGCTAGCAGCTACCTTGCAATCTCCACAGATAGCCGACCTGAACTCAATGATCGCCGCCTTCTAACTCACCTGGATCTGCACATAAAGTGCACAGTCTAGTATGAGTACAACTGACTCAGTAGTAACAGAAATAACTAAGGAACTGAGCAGTAGTGACGAGCTAAGCAGAATAATCCAATTATTATTTCCACAATTAAGTACAAATAGGAGTAGACAGGTAATTTCATAAATCAGTAAGACTACAAGGAAAATTAACAGGTAAATGCAGCAACAACAAAAGTATATGCAACCTCACAGCAATGTCACTCGATCACTCAGCACTCGCACTCAGCACTCAATGCTCAACACTATGCGCTCATTGGGGGTATGTACAGACTCCGGAGGGGCTCCCAAAGCCCAAGCGCTAAGCACGGACAACTCACGTGCCATCATATCAATACCTGGATCCACACGGTCAACTCACATGCTACGCGGACAACTCACACGCTATGGTATTAATACCTGGACCCGCACGGTCAACTTACGTGCTACGCGGATAACTCACGCGCTATGGTATTAATATCCTCACAACCAGGCCCTCGGCCTTACTCAATCATGTACCTCACTAGCCTCACCATCATCAACAAATAAGGGAACACAACCCACATCAAGTATCACAGCATATTAGCAAATAATAGAGACTGAGATAAACATGTACAATAATTTCTATGACTGAGTACAAATAATGTGAGCATGAATAAAGCCTAAGCATGATCTCAAACATGAAGGCAGACAAGTTCAACAACAAGTAACTATGTAAACACAGATGATGGCCATGAGGCCTCACGGGACGAACCAAGTCTCAATCCCTCGAGGTATACACCAGCATGCCCGTCACCTAGCATGGGTATCACCTCCAAACAGTCACACGATATCAAATTCTCCAGGTTTATAACCTCAAAGCCAGAGTTAAAACTGTTACTTACCTTAACAGCGTAAAATCCTACTACAGGATGTCCTCGTCTCTGGACTCGGTCTCTAAAAGCTCCGAATCTAACCATAACCAGATTAATACCATCAACATAGGCTAACGAATCGAATTCCACAATAAAAACTATAAAATATGCCAAAAATCCGAAACCGGCCAAAACCCGCCCCCCGGCCCACGTCTCAAAATCAGTCAAAAATGGCAGAATAATAAACCTCGTCCTCTCCCGAGTCTAACCATATAAAATTCATCAAAATTGGACTCCGTTTGGTCCCTCAAATCCTCACTTAAACTCTCCAAAACTCAAACCTTAACTCTCTCAATTTCACTTTGAAATCATCAATCAAATCCCAAAAACGAAGATGGATTCATGAAATATAATCAAAACTCAGTAGAGAACACTTATCCCAATCCTTATGGTGAAAATCGCCCCTAAAATCGCCCAAATCCAAGCTCCCCAACTCAAAATATGACTCAATGAACAAACTCTCGTTTTATATATTTTTCTGTCAGCTATTTTGTCTCGTTTCTCATGCCAAACGATCCCGAAACTCACTTTTTATGACCCTAATGTATTCTTTGTGAAATTTTAGTCAAGTTAGGCTTTTGAATCACTTAATTTGACCTTATAATAAAGGAGAAATGTTGGTTTCAATATTTGCAAATAGTGCAGATTTTTAAATACGCCGTCAGTGGCAATTTCGTAATTAATCTGAAAAATCTGGCAACTTAATTCTTAGTAAAATGACCATAAAATTCCCATACGATGTCCAAATGCGACGATTCTTTTTGCTACGGGTCCGTAATTATGATACGGATCTAATTCTTCAATCAAAAAGGAAATCGGAGCTCATTGTTTCAATATGATATCATTTATGCTTGAACAAACGGCGTCGAAACATAAGAAAAACGAACGCAACACAACCCAAACCTATCTGAAACTCACCCGAGGCCCTCGGTACCTCAACCAATAATTTTAACAAGTTATATATCACTACCCGAACTTAGTCGAACCTCCGGAACACCTAAAACAATACCACAAAACCAAATCAACCTCGAATTCAAGCCTAAGAACTTCTAAACTTCCAAAATTCGCCAACGACGCTGAAACCTATCAAACCACGTCCAAATGACCTCAAATTTTGAACACACATCACAAATGACACTACGAACCTACTCCAACTTCCGGAATTCCATTCCGACCCCGATACCTAATTTTTCACTACTAACCAAAATCGCCAAATTTCTAACTTTCGCCAATTCAAGCCTAATTCTATCACGGAACTCCAAATTATATTCCGGACACACTCCTAAGTCTAAAATCACCCAACGAAGCTAACCGAATCATAAAAATTCAAATCCGAATTCGTTTACTCATAAGTCAACTTTCGGTTGACTTTTTCTAACTTGGCTTTCTTACTAAGGGACTAAGTGTCTCATTACACTCCAAAACTACTCCGGACCCAAACCTACCAACTCGATACAACTCAACACCACTGAACAACACATAAAGAAGCAGGAATGGAGGAAACGGGGCTATAACTCTCGGAACGATTGGCCGGGTCGTTACAATTTCATGCGAGGGGATTAAGGTAGATCGGAAGAAGATTGAGGCAGTGCAGAGTTGGTCCACACCGTCCTCAGCTACGGAGATCCGGAGTTTCCTGGGTTTGGCAGGGTATTATCGCTGATTTGTAGAGGGTTTCTCTTCTATTGCTGCATCTATGACCAAATTGACCCAGAAGGGTGCTCCGTTCAGGTGGACCGAGGAATGTGAGGAGAGCTTCCAAAAGCTCAAAAAGCTTTGACTACAACCTTAGTATTGGTATTACCTACTGGTTCAAAGTCTTATACTGTGTATTGTGATGCATCGCGTATTGGTCTTGGCGCAGTGTTGATGCAAGACGGTAGGGTGATTGCCTACGCGTCCAGACAGTTAAAGGTTCATGAGAAGAATTATCCTGTACACGACCTTGAGTTAGCAACTATTGTTCATGCCTTGAAGATTTGGCGGCATTATTTGTACGGTATTCATTGCGAGGTCTACACCGATCACCGGAGTCTACAACATCTGTTTAAACAGAAGTATCAAAATTTGCGGCAGCGGAGATGGTTGGAGTTGCTGAAGGATTATGATATCACCATTCTCTATCATCCCGGGAAGGCCAATGTAGTGGCCGATGCCTTGAGTCGTAAGGCGGGGAGTTTGGGCAGCTTAGCATATTTATCGGTAGTAGAGAGGCCTTTAGCCTTGGATGTTCAGGCCTTGGCCAACCATTTTGTCAGATTGGATGTTTCCGAGCCGAGTCGAGTTTTGGCTTGTGTGGTCTCTCGGTCTTCTCTTTATGACCGTATCAAGGAGCGTCAGTATGATAACCCCCATCTGCTTGTCCTTAAGGACATAGTTTAGCACGGTGATGCCAAGAAAGTCACTATTGGAGGTGACAATGTATTACGAATGCAAGGCAGGCTATGTGTGCCTAATATAGATGGTTTGCGTGAGTTGATTCTCCAGGAGGCTCACAGTTCGCGGTACTCCATTCATCCGGGTGCTGCAAAGATGTATCGGGACTTGAGACAACACTGTTGGTGGAGGAAAATGAAGAAAGACATAGTGGGATATGTAGCTCGGTGCCTAAATTGCCAGCAGGTGAAGTATAAGCATCAACGACCGGGTGGATTGCTTCAGAAGTTGGAAATTCCAGAATGGAAATGGGAGCGGATCACTATGGATTTTGTTGTTGGGCTCCCACGAACTCAGAGAAAGTTCGATGCAGTTTGGGTGATTGTGGATAGATTGACCAAGTCAGTTCATTTCATTCATGTGATTACTACTTACTCTTCAGAGCAGCTGGCTCAGGTATATATTCGCGAGATTGTCAGACTTCACGGTGTACCGGTATCTATCATCTCTAACCGGGGTACACAGTTTACCTCACAGTTTTGGAGGGTTGTGCAGCGAGAGTTGGGTACTCGGGTTGAGTTGAGCACAACATTTCACCCTTAGATGGACGAACAGTCCGAGCGCACTATTCAGATACTGGAGGATATGCTCCGCGCTTGTGTGATATATTTTGGGGGTGCCTGGGACCAGTTTTTGCCACTTGCGGAGTTTGCTTACAACAACAGTTATCAGTCCAGCATTCAGATGGCACCGTATGAGGCTCTGTATGGTAGGCGGTGCAGGTCCCCAGTGGGTTGGTTCGAGTCGGACGAGGCCAGATTATTGGGTACGAACTTAGTTCAGGGTGCCTTGGAGAAGGCTAAGGTGATTCAGGCTAGACTTCGCACAGCCCACTCCAGATAGAAGAGTTATGCAGATCGGAAGGTTCGCGATGTTGCATTCATGGTTGGAGGGCGGGTCTTACTCCGGGTTTCACCTATGAAGGGCGTTATGAGGTTCGTAAAGAGGGGCAAGTTGAGCTCAAGGTTTATTGGTCCATTTGAGGTATTGCGGCGAGTTAGGGAAGTTGCTTACGAGCTTGCCTTACCTTCCAGCCTAGCAGAATTCCATCCGGTATTTCATGTTTCGATGCTCCAGAAGTATCACAGCGATCCGTCTCATGTGTTGGATTTCAGCTTAGTCCAATTGGACAAGGATCTATCTTATGTTGAGGAGCCAGTGGCTATTTTAGACAGGCGGGTCAGAAAGCTAAGGTCAAAGAACATTGCTTCCATGAAGGTTTAGTAGAGGGGACAACCGGTCGAGAAGGCGACTTGGGAGATCGAGCAGGATATGCGCAGCCGTTATCCTCATCTTTTCACTACTTCAGGTATGTCTCTATACTCGTTCGAGGACGAACGATTGTTTTAAGAAGGGGGGGATGTAACGACCCTGCCGGTCGTTTTGAGAGTAATAGCCCCGATCCACCATTTACTGTTTCCCTCGTATCTTTTTCTGCTTATGTGACTTGTCGGGAGGGTTCGTTTTGGGTTTTGGAGTGTTTTGGGACACTTAGTCCCTAAAACGGAAGCTTAAGTCTTAAGATTTTGACTGTAGACGGAACTGTATGAAGACGACTCTGGAATGTAGTTTCGTCGGTTCTGTTAGCTCCGTTGGGTGATTTTGGACTTAGGGGCGTGTCTGGATTGTGTTTTGGAGGTCTATAGCTCATTTAGGCTTGAAATGGTGAAAGTCGAATTTTTGAAGATTTTGACCGGCAGTGAAAATTTTGATATCGGGGTTGGTTTCCGATTCCAGAAGTTGGAGTAGGTCCGTAATATTGAATATGACTTGTGTGCAAAATTTGGGGTCAATCAGACGTGGTTTGGTTGGTTTCGGCATCGGTTATCGAATTTGGAAGTTTCAAGTTCTTTAAGTTGAATCGGAGGATGATTTGTGATTTTAGCGTTGTTTGATATGGTTTGAGGGCTCGACTAAGTTTGTATGGTATTTTATGATTGGTTCGTATGTTTGGTCGAGGTCCCGGGGGCCTCGGGTGAGTTTCAGGTGCTTAACAGATTGAGTTTGGGACTTATGCAATTGTTGGAGCTGCTGCACCTGGTGTAATCACACCTGCGCACTTTGGGCTGCAGGTGCGGCGCCGCAGAAGCGGCCATGGAGCCGCAAAAGCGGTTTTGGCCCTGTCCAGCTAGGACCGCAGGTGCGGGCGTAGATCCGCAGAAGCGGAAGAGAAGCGTAGATGTGGGCTCGCAGAAGCGGAAGAGAAGCGCAGATGTGGGCTCGCAGAAGCGGCCCTTGTTCGCAGATGCGGACTCAGTCCCCCTTAAGTGATTTTCGCAACTGCGATGGAATTTCCGCAGGTGTGGTACCGCATGTGCGGTTGAAGGCTCGCAGAAGCGAGATTTTCGGGCAGAAAAGAGGAAATATCGAGAGTTTGATTCATTTCTTCATTTTTGGACTTGGGAGCTCGGGAATTGGCGATTTTTCGAGGGATTTTCAGATAGAGCTTTGGGGTAACGATTCCTAACTCGTTTTTGGTTGTATTTCATTAATCTATAGTTGTTTCCTCAATTTAATTTTGGATTTGGATTGATAAGTTAGAAAAATGGGAGAAACGTTCCCTAACCGAATTTCTGAGTTTTGATTGGGATTTAGGCATCGGATTTGGATAATTTTGGTACGAGTGAATCGTGAGTGAATGGGTGTTCATATTTTGTGACTTTTACCCGTTTCCGAGACGTGGGCCCGGATCGACTTTTTAGGGAAAATTTCGGAATTTTTTTTAAAGTATTAATTTCATTAATTAGATGATTCTATCATGGTTGTGTTTATGATACGTAATTGCTTTTGGCTAGATTTAGGCCATTCAGAGCCGGATATTCGTGGGAAAGGTATTGTGACAGATTGATTGAGCTTGGTTCGAGGTAAGTGGCTTGCCTAACCATGTGTGGGGAAACTCCCCGTAGGATTTGTACTGTTTTGACATATTAGCGTTGTGTACGTGAGGTGACGAGTACGTACACGAGCTAATTGTGTGAAAACCCAATTTTTCTACTAAGTAATAACCCGATTTCCTTCTTATCTGAGTTTCATCAGCATGTGTAGTATCATGCTAGACTAGAATAGCATGCCTACTTGCCTTAACTGTTTACTTGAACTACGTGCTGCATGTTTAGTAAATTTACCTGTCTTTCCTTAATTGGTACTTAGGTTGAACTGTAGAATTTCGTGCCGTAACTATTGAATTCTATTGTTTGGCTGCATATTTACTTTAGGACTACGGAACGGTATTCCGGGAGATCCCCCTTGTACTGCAT
The DNA here is from genome assembly GCF_000390325.3 of Nicotiana tomentosiformis. Classification (NCBI taxonomy): domain Eukaryota; kingdom Viridiplantae; phylum Streptophyta; class Magnoliopsida; order Solanales; family Solanaceae; genus Nicotiana; species Nicotiana tomentosiformis. The sequence continues at coordinate 136,036,151 of NC_090815.1, read as the reverse complement.
ATTTACTTTGGGACTACGGAACGGTATTCCGGGAGATCTCCCTGTTCTGCATATTTACGTTTGGGACTACGAGACGGTATCTCGGCAAATCCCCTGTTGTTATCTCTGTGTACTGAGCTGTTGTCTTCTATAATTTCATTCTTGTTAAATTGCAGTCTTTATTTTACTGCGGTATTTCATTCTATCTTGTGTTATTATATACATACCAGTAGGGCCCTGACCTGACCTCGTCACTACTTGACCGAGGTTAGGCTTGGCAATTACTGGGTACCGATTGTGGTATACTCATGCTACTCTCTGCACATATTTTTCGTGTGCAGATCCAGGTGCTCCTTATCAGCCACACTATCAGTGAGTCGGGACAGCTTTGGAGGCTTCAAGGTATATCTGTCGCGTCCGCAGACCTCGGAGTCCCCTTCTACTCTTCCCCGTGTCCATTATCTTCTGTATTTTCTTTTGATAGACTCTGATGTATAGAGACACTAGATTTTTTTCCATTCTATAGTTTGTGATTCACGATATTCCGGATTTTGGGATTTGTTGTGTATTTTTGAATAGTTGGTTATTGTACATGCCAAGCGGCATGGTACCCAGTTACTTTGCTATTGTTACAGCTAGTTGTTAAATTTATGTTTTCATTTCATTATTTCGCAAATATTAGGCCTACCTAATCATAGAGACTAGGTGTCGTCACGGCGTCATATGGAGGGGAAATTGGGTCGTGACAGAACTGTACCGCACCGAATCGATTTTTAGGTTTTTTTTTAATAAAATAGTAGGTTTTTATATAAATCTATAACTGTATCGATAATTAGGGTAGGTTTTTTATTTTATGAAATAAACCAAAAAAATACTGAACCGATATATATATATATATAATAAATAATAAAGCATTAACATTTTTCTTGGCCTTGAAATTATGATAACGATTACAAGCCAACAAGTAATTAAACTCAAAATCCTTATTCCCAAATCTATTATACTACTATTGAAACTAAATTATTTCCAGCATATTCACTAGCAAGACACAAGGTATTCTAGCGATTATGAGTAGCAAACTACAATGTATTGAATATTTTTCTTTTTTATGATTTAAATTTATATTTTTGAATATTTAATTTTTTATAGTCTTTATTCTTGAGTCCCAACTTACTTAATATCTTTCCATTCGTGTGATTTATATTTTCTTTGTCTTTGCTTAGTAGTTTCTTTTACGTTGTTGTAGAATAGTTGATGGATCTATACTCTGGTCATCTTTCATGTTTTCTTAATTCATCACCCTTTAAATAGTAAAAATATCTAGAGAGTTTTGCTAAGTCCTATAAAAGTACGTATGTTGTTGCATTCTACTTCTACTAGTGACTTTTAAGTGACATTTAAAAAAATATCGAAAATTATTCGAACCATACCGATACCGAAGAGAAACCGACATGATTGGTACGGTTTCTAAAAGTCTAATTTTGGTTATATATAATAGAATAACCGAAAAATTGGTATGATACAAATTTTATAAAATAACCGGCTAAATCGAACCATTGATAGCCCTACCCAAATTCATGTAGTTGGCGTTGACTATAGTTTATAGCACACAAAAATTTGGGAATCGTCTTGAATTCCTTTTTTATGGCCCTAATACGCCAAAAAAAAGGAAAATTATTGTTCATTAGGTCGTTTTTTATGGGCCTACAAAATTTTAGGAGATTCAAGGCCGGTCGCCCGAATTCATGGAGATGGTGTAGACTATAGCACACGAAAATCTGGGAATCATCTTGAATTCTTGTTTTATGGCCCTAAAATTTCAAAAAAACGAGGAACAGTCATGGCGAAACGATAACTATTTTTCATTAGGTCATTTTTATGGGCCCGCAAAAATGCCAAAAACAACCTAAAAGTCATGGTGAAGCAATGATTATTGGTCACTAGGTCGTTTCCTATGGACCTACGAAAATGCAGGCCACTTAGAGTCGGGCAATTTTTGCCTTAAAAATAAGCATGTACTAATACACATGAAAAAGTAGATATAATCACAAATTCGTGTTGTATGACCACAAAACACCAAAAAATAAACACGAAAGTTGTGGCGAAGCAATCAATATTGATCTCTAGGTCGTTTCCTATGGACCTACAAAATCCAGTTCAATCAGAATCCCTCAAAAATTCTACAAAATCAACATGGACTAATATACCCGAAAATATAAATATAATCATAAATTCATATTGCAGGATCCCAAAACACCAAAAGATGAACCCGAAAATCATAGCAAAGTGATGAGTATTGGTCACTAGACCGTTTTTTGTGGATCTACGAAATTTCACGCCGATTGGAGTCTGTCAAAGAAATTCTACAAAATCGACATGGACTAATACACACGAAAAAGTGGATATAATCACATGTTGCATGATCCAAAATAATAAACTCGAAAACCATGATGAAGTTATTTTCCTATAGACCTACGAAATTTCAGGTCAATCGAATTCTATCAAAGAAATTCTACAAAATCGACATATACTAATACATACAAAAATGAATATAATCATAAACTCATTGATTCGATATAAATTACTACTTTTTAAAGGAATTGCAACGTATGTTAGGTCACTAGTCTTCTCTTTTCCAATTATGGCCACGAAGATTTTGACGCAAAACAATCCTTACAGGGCATAAAACAAATTATGAATTTAGCAGCTCAGTGCATTGAACCGATTGACATGGCAAACAACGTTGACGTTCAATTTTTGAATTAGACGCCTCATTGTTTTCAAACTACATGTTTCATCTTCTAATTGGTTTCAATAATAGGTTAAGAATTCAAAGTTGTCTCCACACCGAGGCAATCAAAAGATCTCATAACATGTATTATGCTATTTGCCTTTTCTAGCTCATCTAACTGGTAGTAAAGATCATTTACATAAACATTGTACCATCACACAACTTAGAATGACAACAACTAAGATGCCAAAACTGGAACTTGTTACCTTTTCTCTGCAATCCTTTCTCTATAAAGCTAAGCACTAGTAATATCCGTTAAGATATCCCAAAAAACACGCGACGTCTACAAAAACAGCTAGGTATTTCTATAACACTTTTTTGTTTTATGAGTTTTCCCGAGCCGAGGGTCTATTAGAAACAGACTATCTCCACAAGGTAGGGGTAAGGTCTGCGTACCCCAGACCCCACTATGTGGGATTATACTGGGTACTTTTTTTTTTTTTTTTTTTTTGGTTTTCCCGAAGAAAGAAAAAGGAATAAAGAATTGAAATATAGAAAAAACTGCGTGGAAGGCTAGAAAACTATACATAGTTTACCTATACTATATTGGATGTTGCTTTGAAGTTAAGCAGATGCTGATAAGCCCAATTGACAAATTTGAGACACTGGAGGAGCCTCCCAATAAGCTGTCTTCTTCTTCATTTCTGCAAAATCCCTCACACATTGCTCCATTCTTAAATCTTCAACTCGCCTTCTCGCTGCAGCCAGTTTATTACCTGCCACTCCATCGAATAATTTCTGCCACCCACTCTCCCACTCGGCATGAGCATCACAGAGCTGAAGGGTGTTATTGGCCCAATCGGTCCAGCTCCATCCTTTGTACAGTCTGTTCATCATGAGCCCAACACAGTGGTCAGTGCACGAAGGTGTACAAGGCCGGCACTTGGCACCGCTTAATGGGCCTGGACTAGAAAGTGCTGCTACTGGAACACCAAAACGTGGTGGTGGAAAATCATAGCTACGATCCGATACAACGCAAAAGGGGAGACGCTTAGTGATGTAGGGAACTTTGTGGATAGTCAGTTGGGCCTTGAATGCACCCTCAGAGTTGAGGAGATGGTATCCAGCTGAATCCAGCTCAGGAATCAAAGAGAGCCGCGAAAGAGCAACTACAGACGTGTTGTAGTCACCAAGCCCAAAGCGATCATTTAAGCCACCGTAGGATGAACCAGGAGGGACTAAGTAGGCACCCGGTATGAAGTTGTTGGGTGATAGTGGGGCGTTCCAGTAGCCATCAACTCGGGTACGAATTATCCAGTCATAAGTGAAGTTGTTCTTGTGTTGGTAGGCTTGAATCATCGTCAAGCAGCCCTCAACCAGGTTGAAATATTGCAGCAGACCCTGCCATACAGAACAGTAAAAATATTTGTTGCAATTTTGGGAATTAGAAAAAGCCAGTGTAGCTTATTAACATCAAGCCTAGGGGATATGGCTATAAATGCTTTTTATTTTTTCAACTAAGCATTAGTAGTGGACGCCTTATGTATGTAGAAACTAAACTTGAATTTGCCTCTGCAACTATGAGCTAAGTGCTAATGAACTCTAAGATTCGCCTCTACAACAATGAGCTAAAAGCTAATTAACTCTAAGAAGCAAGGATCTATCATAGTATCTCTCAATGTACAACTAAGCAATGAACCAGTGATCTATCATATAAAATGGTAAGAAAGATGCACAATACTACAATAGCAATTTAAGTCCAACCAGCGCAGGCAGTAGCATTGCCCCGCATTAGGTAAAGATTGAGCTAGAGCAGTACTAATTGCGCTCGAATTAGGTAAAGCTATACTACCATAAATTTAACATGCTCACATGTTAGACTAATAAACACCATATTTACTACAAAACCTACTTTTCAAGTGCACTTAACACTAATATTCAACCATCATTAATCCGACAGCGGACTATTCGATTGCAAAATCTAATGAAATGGTGAACCATTCAATGGTGTTCCTAGTGAATACTTCCATTTTTCAATTAACAGTTCCCCTTCTCAAGTAACTAACACAGGGATTACGATGTCCTCAAATCCTCAACATTTTCTTATTTCTTCCCAACAAACCTTGGATGGTTTCAGGTAGGGGTGGCAAATGGGCGGTTTGGGCTGAATTTGGGCGGGTCAAGATGGGTTAGGTCAATAAATGGGTCATTGCCCAACCCAGCCCAAAGTGTACTTGAGCTAAAATGGACTGGGTCAAGATGGGCTAAACAATGATCATAGCCCAATCCTTCCAACTTGACCCATGTTTTAGAACCATGCTCATCTTGCATAAGCAAAGTCTTTTATCTTTTATACACCTATGTATAAAATATAAATAAATACTATTAGTATTTTGAGAATTAAAATATATTTTCTTAAATAACAAATTAGTATTTAAAATGTGTACGTTGAAAAATATTTTGCGGGTGGGGTGGGTAGTGCAGAAAAACTAAAAAATAGAAAATTGAAAATACAATTGTGGGGGTGGGGGGTGGTGCAGAAAAACGAAAAAACAGAAAACCGAAAATTGAAAATACGGAAAAAAAAAAGTAAAAAAGAAAACTTTTTTGCAGGGAGTGGGTGGGGTGAGTGGTGCAGAAAAACGAAAAAACAGAAAACAGAAAATTGAAAATACGAAAAATAAAATAATTTTTTTTTTTTGCGGGGGTGAGGGTGGGTGGTGCAGAAAAATGAAAAAAAAGAAAACAGAAAATTAAAAATACAAAAAAAAAAGTAAATTTTGCGGGGTAGAGATGGTAACTAAGTAAATATTTAGATAAGTTGGGTTGAAATCCCTTTGTTTTGGGGTGTGTTTCATGGGTTGTAATTGGGCTATAAAAAATAATAGGTTAACTTGGACTCAGCCCAAACAGACCATGAGCTAAAATGTTATAGCCCAACCCATTAATTTTTGGGCGGGGTTTGGGCTCAAATTTACACCCCTAGTTTCAGGCTAGAGCACACAGAATTGGTGAAGCTCAGAAGGTAAACCTATAACAACTTGTACCTGATATCCGAACCAATTTTTGCCTAAATTTTACCTACCTTCAATATTGTACGTCGTCCCTAACATCTCTTCACTTTACAGTATTGAGGTCCGGTCATGGCAGAACTGCAAACTGCTCCTCATCAACGTTTGTTCTATTAGGTGCCAGATTCATCACTTCATGTATACTTATCCGCGACAACTCAATTCCAAACAAGTTAGTCTCAGCTATATAAATTGATGCACTCGCTTTACTTTCTCCAAGTATTATGAAGATTCATCAAAATTAGACTTTTTTCGACCACCGGATACTTACTATCTCCCACCACCACAGCTGCACAAGTACTGGTAAATCTGCATGCCAAGAATTAGGCGGACGAGTACTGACTATGCACTTTCGGCAATCTCCCTCCTCAATCCGAACATAGAACTGTGGAGTTAGATTTCACCAAAGTATACGAAACCAAATACAGAACAAGCGTCGACTACTAACTAACAAGAGCCGCCAGCTACAACTACTATTTAACAACCTTCCAAAATTGGCTTTGGAGTTGCAACAAATACATCATTAATATCTAATACTCCATTTGTTATGATCCTTAAAAACAAAACACTTATGCCAAAAAACATTCTCCAATTGGAATCTTCTTAAACTAAAGCTGGATTACTAATTAAGCTAAACAAACAAACAAAATTCCTTACATAAAAAACAAACGAAAAACAGAGAGTTTTTTTTTTACCTGTATACCATTAGGTGAGTTGCGAGGGCTGAGAACTCGGACCTGATACTCGGTCATGTTAATGGGTTTGGGCCGGAAAAGTTTGACGGCGGAGATTCGCGGAGCAGCTTTTAACAAGGAGAGCTTATAAGCTTTAGAATCGAACGGGCTATGAAGATAAAGATCAGAATTCGGATACTCTTTCAGAATCTTCTGGATAATAGAAGGCCCAGTTAGTTCAAACCTACGTGCCCCACCTACTAAACACACAGCAATTCTAGACCGATCCAACTCCTCCTTTATCACCGGTTTATTCAACAAAACCGGCGAAAACAACGGTTCATCATTTTTAGACCGAGTCTCCGATTGATTCGCAAAAACCGACGGGAGTAAGCTAGACCGGTTCAGCAAGGAGTTAGGAGGAGGAGGGACATTATTGTTGAAAACGGATTTGAAAGGGGCAAAAGTGGAAAAGGGATTGTTGAAGGTGAAAGTGGAAGTGGTTATGGTGGGAATGGAGGAGAGAGAAATGTAAAAGAGGAGAGAGAGAGGAGGGAGAATTAAGAGTAAAAGCTTCCAATCGAGATCTGAAGAAACCCATTTTGAACATTTTTTCAGCAGCAGCTTCATTTCTGGTTCTGGGTTCTCTCTCTTTGTTCGAGATCTTGGATTTCGTTTCTTCTTCTTCTCCCATAAATGAAGGGGAAAAAACCTTTGTTCTACAAAAGCTACTGCTAGTATTCAAACAGACTTGAGCTTTTAAGCCATGCACACTAAATGAAGAAAAGGGTAGTGATAATATTGGATTTTTCAACTACTACTTTAGTACTAAAAAGGGCTGAAATCTGTAAATATGAATGAACGTTATATGACTCTGCTTTTTCTGGGTAAAGGTTCAGAATATAATTGTCAAAGTGTGATGATGAATCTCGATTTGAAAAGAGAAATAGAAAGAAATAAAAGAATATGAATAGGAGTATAAAATTTCACTCGTGTATAATCTGTTTATGTTTTTATTACATTACGAAAATATAAAAATGAGTCGATTGCATGCTATTTCATTTTAACACTTGATTAAAGTATGAGTATATATTAAGGGACAGCTCGGTGCAGAAAGTATTATGTATTTATGTACGATTCAGAGAATGGCCGTATCCCAAGTGGCATGATATAGATAATTTATGCTAATACAAATATAGTGATTGATTTCACGATTTGAACATGTGACATATAGTTAATAATAATTTAATTATATGTGTGTGTGAAAGATACATAATTATATAATTTATTTTTTTATAAATATATATATACGAATAAATAAGTAGATAAATTTGAAAAAAAAATAGATGCATCACTTTGTCCCAAAAGATAATGTAGTAGCTTACATTTCAAATTTATATTGCCATGACTCATGAGTTAAACGTTGCAACTACTCATTTGGTTTTCAATAATTGTCATTCTTTCAAAATTTGTGTTCTCCTTTTGTTTCTCCATAATTGACATTCATTACACTTGTCATTTTCTTTTCTTTTTTCTTTTTTCTATTTGTAAAAGCTTTGCTTGTTATGTTAACTATTGTTACAAACGATAAATCTGTATTTTCATATTACCAACATCAATGCCTTAAATTGGAACAATCAAATGAAGATGAAACAAGTGATCTTTTTCTAATTAAAATCAATGTAGTAAAAATTTGACTTACCTCTTCCCTTGTTAATAGTTTTAAAAAAAATACTCAAAAGAGTAGACAGGGAATAAAGGTTTGAAAAGTGAAAATAATGTAAAGCAGATCGAGCAATTGGCATATATTCTTTCTGACTAATCTGTTCCTAGTCTATTTAAATATTTGCTATTTGTAATCTCAACGCAGACGACATCACTCATGAGTCATGGCTTAAGACTTGTGACAGATGTAATTAGCAAAAATATTTATTGGACCAAACACCATATAATATAGTAAAACTATTGGTGGTTTCTAAATTTTACGTGGGGTAGGCTGCCACGTGTAGCTTGTCAAGTTGGACACCATTTTTTTCAATTATATTTCTATTTCTATTATATAGAAAAGCCATGATTGGTCGACCAAGGATAGAATTGTCATTTTATTTTTCATACACTACCACATAATTCTAGAACTGTCCACACTTTCATCTCCTTTCCTAACTCTCTCACTTTCCCTTCATCTTCTCGGCTTGGGGTTTTACCACAATTTATTCTTAAATCTTCTTCCACTTTTTTCAGTTCATCCTCCTCTCTTTTAATCTTCTGTTCATTACTTTTTTTTAAGGGATTTCTTCCTATTTTATCAGTTTCTTGCTTGAAGTATCTACATTTATGGGTCTTCTACTTTGGGTATTACAAGGTTCAGGTTAGTGTGTCAGCTATTTTTTTTTCAATTTTTCTTCTATTTTATTTCATTTTTTTGTCTGCTATTATCCGTTGTTATTGTTGTTATTTATTTTGGATTTTTTCTTCTGTTGTTCTGCATTTTTGTCTTCATATGCAACCTGTATCAATATAATACTTCTGCTTTAATTTGTGGTCTAAACGATTGGTTAAATCTTCAGTTAAATTTGATTTAAGTTTTTTTTTTCATTTGGTTTTCTTGCTTTTTCTTTTTGCCTCTTCTTGGTAGAAGAACACTTCTAATAGAACTAGGTTTAATATGGGGCATGCGGGTGCTGCTACCTGAAACCTAAGTTAGTTTTAATTGGGTTTTGTTACATTTTTAGGTAACACTTTTTGTGCCACAAGTGTTTGATGAATTTATTGAAAGAAATTACTTCTACATTGAACTTCTAGATTCTCCCTTTTTGAAGCTTGAGTTTTGATAGATCATGGCTATACAGTTTGTGCGTTCAAAAGCAATGTAATCTGTTTGACAGACAACTTTCTATCCTTATGGTCTCTCCATCTCGAGGAGTTAATCACTTGCAATATACATCGCGTCTTCTTTCACCGGAAAAGGACAATCCAGAAGAACTTTATATCTCTGCCACAAAATCTAGTCGTATCTCAAAAAATTGAATATAGCCTATTAGTCTATCTTTCTTTCCTTTTTGTTATAATGGTGGTGATAACAACTTCTCATTTCTCCCGTTTTTCTCTATTTATTTAGCTGAACCGACAAAGATAATGTATTTTTCACGTGTTGTGGGAAGACTTTACATTGATTAATAATTATAGAAAGATCACCTACCGCATTGCTTTGTCGTCATTTGGTATTTTCAAATTTAATAACTACCGAAGCAGAACAAAAATTAGAAAATTATTAATTTTGTGTTAAACTTAAAACACATAACCTCTCCAACCATCATAATTCATCTAACTTATTATATAAATGAGTATGATTGTAATCGCTTACTATCATTTCTCCTTTATCTATCTTCTTTTCAATTTCTTACTTTGCAGAGAATGTTCAAGTTTTGTTCTCACTTTGAATTTATCTTATTGAAACAGGTTTGTACTCAAAAGATAGAAATATATTTACTTGCCATGGTCATGGAAGACTCAATGCTCCTCCTCCATCACTCTCAGAAAGGATATGAATTATCTATATTGGTACACTTTCTTCTCCACGTATTATGTTTATCTTTATGACGGTAATTCTAAATCTCTGCACGTTGTTTGTTGGGCGTGCTTGCTTTTGTGCTTTAATTTAAAGTTAAACTCTTTCTAAATAAAAAAGTATGACATTCTTTTTGGAACTGATTAAAAAGAAATATAACACATAAATTGGGACAGAGAAATTATGTTTTATTTGTGAATTACAACACAATTACTCTATACCACACTGCACTATTTCCAAGAGATACTTTTGTTCTATGAGTTTATGCACTAAGATTGAGTACAAACAGAGAAAGGATGGTTTAGCATGATTAATGTGGAGTTATTTAATAACTGTTATATGGTATAAGTTGTTATTTTCTTTGTTCATAAAACGCATCTTGATGCCAAGGACAAACCAAAAAATTGAAAAAGAAAAATTTATTACCTGGACTGAGTCCGTTTCAAACATCTTGTGCTCTTGCGTATAGAATAACACAAAAGAGTTATTGATGTTACTTGGTTTATCAAGCATTCAAATTCCATGTTGATTAACTTCTAATCGGAAGTGTCAGGATTAAGCATTATTTTGCGATGACTATATCTTGAGGACATTTTTTATTTGATTACATCTTCTATGGTATTTTGTGAAATCTTAATTATTTTTATTAGTTGATTTTGTTATAGACTGATTATTCATTAAAGATAAGTTTAAGGAAGTCATCCGTTTAAAGAAGTCTGATGACTAAGGTATAAATTGGGTCATGAGCAACACCAACTTGATGAGTAAATAAAATAAGTTTATTGCCAAGCACATAATAATGTTGAGATGATATAAAAAAATGCCATGTCAGTCCATATTTTATTCTTTTAGTGGTGATAGGAATTGTATCAATGAATCTACGTCACAACTGTGTATTTTAATGGACTTTTTAGATATTTACTAATCATGTGATTGGGCTTACTTCTTTCTTTTGTTTGAGGGTAAGTAAAATTGTAGACAATCTTTTCTGGAGATTGTTTGCATTAAATTTTCAGTATATTTATATACTTGTTAGCATTAGCTTATTAAAAAAATAAGAATTAGCATTTCTTCGATTGTAGTAACGACGTCTTTGCTTTTAAATACATTATTATTATTATTATTCCGTCTTTCCTAAAGGAGCGTGACTAAGACACTTGTAGTACTCTAGAGTAATTTAGTTGCACAGATACTTGGCTTGTGTCTATGTTCTCTCTTTCTAGCTTATTTTGGTATCATGATATATTTCAAATTCTTGGTGTGGGACTTGTAGTAGTAAATATTTTTTATTAAGAATATTTAATATCTTATTCTTGTCTCAGAATAGGAGCAAGCTCTCATGAAGAATACAAAGTAGTGGATGTTTTTAGCAAGGTGCAAATACTTGCAATACTCTATATGACTCGTAATTAGACTATGTAATTTCTATTGTTCATAGGTGGTATAGCACTGATAGCAACATAATACGTCTAGTTAATCATGTGGTATAGAATGATAGGTAGGAAATGAACAAGTAGTCATATGCTTGGATTTGATTTTGTAAATGATTTTAAAAGAAAAGCACAACAAAATACAATATGTTGCTCGGTTCTACACATGTCGGGCCCCTGGGGAGGTAAATATGAATTTCTACGTCTCTCACTATTTACTGAGAATGGAACTATTCTTTTTGTTGGTGATATGGTTATTCTAAATTATTTATTGCTATTTATAATTGCAATCAAGTATAAATATGCGTCCATACACAGTTAAAATTATATCACAACTCAAATTATTAGACTCTCGATCAAAATTATAGACTCAAATTATTGAACTCTTGTATAATTGTTGGGCCCGTGCTATGCACGAAAAATACTCATGCCAAGGGATGGTCGACCACTGCTCTGAAGAGTTGTACAAAAAGCTATGTTAGTTGTACTATGTACTTGGCTTTATCCAATTTCTTCACCTTTTGCCACGTGTATTAGCACTTTCCTTTCTTTTTGGCCACCTATGCTGACGGAGCTATCGAGAATCATCTATGTGCTCTCTGTTTCGAAGACTACTATCCATCATCTTTCAAAATTCCTTTTTTGTCAAAGAAGAATCCAGCTATTTCATCCGCCATGAAATTGAAAAATCTGAAGAGAACTGGAGGAATATTTAGGCAAAAATTAAAAGGAAAGGAGCTTAAATATAAACATTAAAACTGTAACTACGTTTGATGGTATTAAAATATTCACTCATGGGCAGATGGTAAACTTAATCATATAAATTCATTGAGGACATTTAGAACATAGAGTTAGTTTCTTTTAATATTTTTTTACCTGAAGCACCCTAGAAATGGTTGCACAGAGCTCAAATGAGTGTTCACCAATAGTAGCATCATAGGTGATTTATAGAAGATAAAAATAATGACAAAATAAAAAGAAAAATATAAAAGTTAAGATTAATTTTAAATATTTTTACTACCATAATTGTTTGTATATATTGATACCTAGCTCTGCTTATCATGTTATTTGAGTTAATTTAGTTAGATCATTGGTTCCATACTTGTGATTTTTTTTCTAGATTATGCTTTAAATAAATATGTCAAATCTGCTTAAGACTCTTCCCTGGTTTTATCACTTTTTATCTGTAAAAGATGAAGGAAGTATTAGAAAACTTTTTTTTCCCCTGCTCTCCGCAAAGCTAATTTTTCATCAAATTTTCAGGAGTAGTAGCTGAAGTTTAGTTCTCTGATTTCATTGGTAGTTGTGGATGTAAATATGATTTAATAATAAATTAATGAAATTTTGTTTGGATATCCTTATATATTTTTACTTCCTTCAATCGTTCTTTTTTGTTTGCCTTTATTCTAAAGATAGAAGAGTATAATGGAAGCCCTGTTTGTTAGGATACACTGATAGTTTTGTATTTTAGTCCTTTTCCTCTTTCAGGAAGAAAATGATGCAAAATTATTACAAGGGATATGTGTTCTTAATTCAATCAAAGTTTCACAAATGATAGTTTGATCTTCTTCTTCTTTTCTGGATTTGATCTTGTTGCTAATTTTTGAATGAATGTTTATTGTGCTTTGGTTTTTTCAAGGCTCAGAAAAATAATTTTCAACTTTATAACTGGTTAAATATGAATTTTTTAGGGTTCATGAATAATACTTTTCATTCAGCCTTATAAATGGCGAATTGCTAAAATTGTTAGCCAACACAATTCTCTTCTCCCAAAGCATTATTTGAGTGGGAGGCTGGTATTTTAACATGAGCTACTATTTCATTTATGCATCATCCTAGCTACCGAATAACAAGACTATCTTATGACAATGCATCTTGGGGTGCGGGGTGGGGGAAGTAATAAATGACATAATTATTCGAGCATGTAATTCCTTCTGATATAGTACAAAATAAAAAGGTTGTATTTTTTTACCCACCAATTAAGGAACTCATGAGATTAGACAGCCTTAAAACTGATCCAGTTTGACTGAGTTAAATGGTATGGTATGCTGTTTGTTGCGCATCATGGAGCTTTAATTTCTTTCCCTACTTCCCAATCATAGGCAAGGAACCTGAAACTTGGAGTTGCAACATAAGTTTTTCTTAGAAAGCTAGAACAACAACTCTAGGCCGTTTCTCTTTTGTTCTAGAGTTCCCTGCTACTGGGATATGCATCTTTTTCTTATTTCTTTTCACAAATTAATGAAGGCTTTGGAAGATTTGATTACACTATGAAACCTTAATTACATGTTAGGCATATCCCAAAATTTTTCTGATCAAACATGGTGAATATTCTAGCATGGATGCATAATCTTTCTTACCTTCAGGAGTCGTCCGAGTTCCCCAGTGCTTATGAGGAAGTGTGTGGTCCAGGTAACATTTGGGTTGAAGCTTGAAATAACACAAATATAATATCAATAAGTGCGAGATGATTTGGTGTTAAAAGGTTATTTTCCTTCCTTCTGCAAGGATAAAAGGTTGTTTTCCTTCCTTTTTGCTCCCATTGTTCGTATCAAAGTTAATAAAGCAGTTTCTTTGTGCTAGCTATTCAAAATAAATTTATTCTTTCATATTTGCTCCAAACTACATAATTGAATTTACAAAATGGCATTTATTCTGTGTATTTGCAGGTAAGAACATATAAATACAAATAGTCTACCTCAAATTGTTGGGCCCGTGCTCCACGGGCATCAAACATCTAGTCTATTATATTGAAGAGCCATAATGGTCGATCAAGGGTATTTCAGTAATTTCATGACTGATTTAAATTACTGATTTAAGTTAAATTTTTATTACTTTGGTAACACACATGTACATAATTCATCTAGAATTCTCTAGAGCTCAGTCCTCCAACTAGCTTTCTTTCACCATTAATTTGTTCAATCATCTGTTGATCTGCCATTGATGGCGAGTTCTAGCAGCAATCTTCTACCATTACTTCATTACTATTGACCTTTCTCTCTAATTTTTGCTTATCCTTCGTATCCTCTTTAGGGATTTCCTATTGCCTTTGATGTGCTTGGTCTTATCCTCTTCTAATCTTTGCTTTGGCATAATAGTATCCCCATGGTTAGCATCTTCCAGAGTTGAAACCAGAGGTGAATAGACGAGGTATAATGTTCTATGGTTCCTTGTAAGGTTAATTTTTTTTCCAGTTTTTCCACTACTTATGCTTAGACTCATACGAAGGGAATTGTCAAGCATTTTGGACTACTTTTCCTCATCAAGGAAATGATATAGAAGCTCGAGATTCGACTCAATGTGCTAGAATTGATGAGGCACTGTGCTCTTGACATAGGTGGTTTAACGAATTAAGAAGCAATCGGATTTCGAATACAACTATGTGTTTCACAATTTGGTATAAAGTTGTGCGCTACTGCTTGCTTAGTATCTGTGCCGATCAAAGCCAATGCTCTTATAGTCCGTTTTTTCCCTCACCAAGTTCCGCGTTTTCTGATGTTTCTCTTTTGATTTTTCTTCTAAACTTCCTGTTGAATGAGGTTTGAAGTTGATCCATGATCCGAAATGACAGCTTCTTATTTTTACTTTCTTTATTTTATTATTTTAACTACGAGAAGAATTAACCCAAATAGCCGCTCACCCTAGCACTTAAACTAAAAATAGCCAGTGAATGTATAATATATGCATAATTTATGTATTACATATGTATAATTGTGTATAATCAATATATAATCTATGTATATGGCTAGAAAAAGTAAACAATTAATATGGCTAGGTATATGTGTAAAAATCCCAAATATTTTCAGGAGTTGCATAATGTGCTTAATTGGTTGTCAATGTGTAATCAATGCAGAATACGGGATTTTTAAGATCATAGAGGCGATAAATTTGTGATTAGTTCTTGAATCTTTATAGTCTAACCGAAAAAGATGGAGGAGAAAGCATTATTCCCATCAACTTGCACTTTTGATGTACTAATATACATTAGCTATATAACCCTCAGGGGTTGGCCTGGTGGAAATTGACTTGAGCCTTGGGGTTTGCTCCCTTTCAAGGTCTCAAGTTCGAAACTCACTGGGTGCAAATAATTTCTGAGGGCCATCGGACTGGGTAAAACCTGAATTAACCGTGGTGCACTTGCGGGAAACTCCTTGCCGAGGGCCTGTGCACCCCCGAAATTAGTCGGGGCTCAAAAAGACTTGGACACCCGGTGCAAAATCAAAAATGTACATTAGCTATTATAGGCAAAAGCAGCATGAAGAGACTGTGTAGAAGGTTGCGAGCTTGCAAACACACACGATATGATTGTTTTGTTTAAAACTTCATTGTGGCAAACCAAATAATAAAAGCTTAAAAAGCATAGATTTTTTGATACATATAGAGGGAAAATTGATAAAACATCATGAGTGTAGATTTCTGTTTGGTTTCATGATTTTAATATTTTGTTTCCTATTTCTATTGTTTCAGGTTTTCAATGTTCCATTTCAAGGACCCAAATGCTACTGAGCTTATAAATATCACACCCATCTTGGAGGTGCGAAATCAAAAGCATTTTTTACTAAAGAAATACTTGCAGAGGATGAAAGAAAACCTGCAGAAGTTTTAACTCACATGTCCTGGTGGCACTAAAGAAGTAGTTGCAGATGATGAAAGGAAAGCTACTAAGATTTCATTCTACATTTCCTGGTTGTTTTAAAAGTATGTTTTCACTTTCAATGCATCACCATCTACTTATCTGAAAGCTATTTCTGCATTATATTTTTCCTTTATAGGTCAATTTGGGAGTAGAAAGTATGAAAAATAAAAAGTTGAAAGATCTGGGTGATTCAAGAAATGTAAATAATCATAGTGTATCGTTAGAACCTGAAACTACCAGAGTGACAAACACACAATTAGAAATTGAGAAGGTAATTGACACTAAAAGTATACTGAAGTTAATGTATTGTATGCTGCAAGAGACTTCGTTTTATAAAAGGTAATATGTGCTGTATTGGACTTCTTACAGGGTACAACTGAAGAGAAAGAGTAAGAGACTTCTTCCAATTTCTTGTTTCTATGCCCTTTCTAACACATAAGAACTCAATCTCTTAATTACATTGCATATACAATGTTAACAGAAGGGATGTGCATAACGGGGTCACTTGGAAAAGTTGTACCCTTCTTTGCGGAAATGCTTGAATGATATCTCTCAATGTTGTTGCATACTCAGTACTTCTAAATGCAACTTGTAAATATGGTATATTGATTGTCAGAGCTGTTTCTATTTCATACTTTTCGAACTCTAACCGTACAAGGAAAAGTTAGGACTATTCTTCCCCTTTTCTTCCCTTCTTTTGCATCTTATGGCCTACATCTGAATGGAAATTCCAACTGCTATATGATATATTAAGGATATGTGGTTTCATTTTTTGCCTAAAAGTCTATTTTGACGTTGTAACTTGACAAGCTAAACAAAATAAGAGAACTTGTTAATCTATATATTTATAAGTTGAATTAGTTTGGAATTGTCTGGTGGATTGACTCTAATGTTGCAACTGATTTTTTTTTTTCAAAAACTGTTATGCAAATAGTACCAGTGATCTTATCGAACTAATAGCTGCATGTCACGACCCAAAATTTTTTACCGACGGGACCGTGATGGTGCCTAATATTTCACTTGTCAGGCAAGCCAACGTTAGAGAATAATTAAACCAATTTCTTATTTCCATTCAGTAAATAATAATAATAAAATATAATAAGTGCGGAATATCATAAAATTATATTAATTACTACCACATGGATCTGGAATCACAATTCACTAGCATTCTAGAATTTACTACAAGTAATAGTGTGAAAGAAATATAACTATCTGAATGAAAGAAACAGTAGAACATAAATGATAGACGGGGACTTCAAGGTCTGTGAACGCGGACAGATCTACCTTGAGTCTCCGGACAACGGACGAATAGCAAAATCTCGATCAACCTGAGCCGGTATCAAAATCTGCACAGAAAGTACAGAGTGCAGCATCAGTACAACCGACCCCATATACTGGTAAGTGTCGAGCCTAACCTCGACGAAATAGTGACGAAACTAAGGCAAGGCACCTACAATTTAACCTGTACAATTTAACAGTGTATATGCAAATAACAGAAATGAAGAACTAAACAGGAAATGTCGGGAGGGGAACATACTGAGGGAAATACAAGATAATGATCACCGGAGTAGTCAATATACCATGAATCAACAGGAATAGTGAATACAGTAAGGAAATATGCACGGCATCACCTTTCGTGCTTTTACTCTCAATCTCACCATAAAATCAATAGAAACGGCACGACATCGCCCTTCGTGCATTAACTCTCATATCATGGCACGACATCACCCTTCGTGCATTAACACTCACAACATGGAACGACATCAACCTTCGTGCATTAACACTCTCCCTTAGCATAATGCAATGCATAAATAACAACAGGGAGACAGAATAACAAGTACAAACCTTACTTCAATATTTGGTTCTATAATATCAATCTCAACTTTGAAATAAAAACTCAATTATCACTAGAAAATCCGTAAACATGATAAGAACGATAAATTGAACAATACTAGCATAACAAGTAGCAATTTGACATAGGAAAAGACAATATAAGAAAAACAGAGAAACATAGAAAAACAGGTAAATTTGGTGGCGCATAAGTACTTGTCACCTCACATATACGCCGCTCACATGGATTTCACTTAGCAAGTAATCTAAGGTTCAAGTAATCTAAGGTTCCTAATTCCTTCAAGTCAGGGTTAGACACAACACTTACCTCGTTCCGAAGGCCACTTAATTCTCAATCACAGCTTTTTCTTTGGAATTCACCTCCAAACCACTCGTATCTATTCAAAAATGACTCAATAATATCAAATATTGCTAAAGGAATCAATTATATTGCATAAATTAAATTTTCCAATTTTTTTCTCCAAAAAGTCGAAAAATCGACTCCAAACAGAGTTTTTATAAATCTAGGGCTACTATGAACAAGAGGTCAAATTGCTACTATGAAAAAATTGGGAAATTTAATTTATGCAATATAATTGATTCCTTTAGCAATATTTGATATTATTGAGTCATTTTTGAATAGATACGAGTGGTTTGGAGGTGAATTCCAAAGGAAAAGCTGTGATTGAGAATTAAGTGGCCTTCGGAATGAGGTAAGTATTGTGTCTAACCCTGACTTGAAGGAATTAGGAACCTTAGATTACTTGCTAAGTGAAATCCATGTGAGCAGCGTATATGTGAGGTGACAAGTACTTATGCGCCACCAAATTTACCTGTTTTTCTATGTTTCTCTGTTTTTCTTATATTGTCTTTTCCTATGTCAAATTGCTACTTGTTATGCTAGTATTGTTCAATTTATCGTTCTTATCATGTTTACGGATTTTCTAGTGATAATTGAGTTTTTATTTCAAAGTTGAGATTGATATTATAGAACCAAATATTGAAGTAAGGTTTGTACTTGTTATTCTGTCTCCCTGTTGTTATTTATGCATTGCATTATGCTAAGGGAGAGTGTTAATGCACGAAGGTTGATGTCGTTCCATGTTGTGAGTGTTAATGCACGAAGGGTGATGCCGTGCCATGATATGAGAGTTAATGCACGAAGGGCGATGTCGTGCTGTTTCTATTGATTTTATGGTGAGATTGAGAGTAAAAGCACGAAAGGTGATGCCGTGCATATTTCCTTACTGTATTCACTATTCATGGTATATTGACTACTCCGGTGATCATTATCTTGTATTTCCCTCAGTATGTTCCCCTCCCGACATTTCCTGTTTAGTTCTTCATTTCTGTTATTTGCATATACACTGTTAAATTGTACAGGTTAAATTGTAGGTGCCTTGCCTTAGCTTCGTCACTATTTCGTCGAGGTTAGGCTCGACACTTACCAGTATATGGGGTCGGTTGTACTGATGCTGCACTCTGCACTTTCTGTGCAGATTTTGATACCGGCTCAGGCTGATCGAGATTTTGCTATTCGTCCGTTGTCCGGAGACTCAAGGTAGATCTGCCCGCGTTCACAGACCTTGAAGTCCCCGTCTATCATTTATGTTCTACTGTTTCTTTCATTCAGACAGTTGTATTTCTTTCACACTATTACTTGTAGTAAATTCTAGAATGCTAGTGAATTGTGATTCCAGATCCAGGTGGTAGTAATTAATACAATTTTATGATATTCCGCACTTATTATATTTTATTATTGTTATTTACTGAATGAAAATAAGAAATTGGTTTAATTATTCTCTAACGTTGGCTTGCCTGGCAAGTAAAATATTAGGCGCCATCACGGTCCCGTCGGTAGAAAATTTTGGGTCGTGACATGCAGCTATTAGTTCGATAAGATCACTGGTACTATTTGCATAACAGTTTTTGAAAAAAAAAAATCAGTTGCAACATTAGAGTCAATCCACCAGACAATTCCAAACTAATTCAACTTATAAATATATAGATTAACAAGTTCTCTTATTTTGTTTAGCTTGTCAAGTTACAATGTCAAAATAGACTTTTAGGCAAAAAATGAAACCACATATCCTTAATATATCATATAGCAGTTGGAATTTCCATTCAGATGTAGGCCATAAGATGCAAAAGAAGGAAAGAAAAGGGGAAGAATAGTCCTAACTTTTCCTTGTACGGTTAGAGTTCGAAAAGTATGAAATAGAAACAGCTCTGACAATCAATATACCATATTTACAAGTTGCATTTAGAAGTACTGAGTATGCAACAATATTGAGAGATATCATTCAAGCATTTCCGCAAAGAAGGGTACAACTTTTCCAAGTGACCCCGTTATGCACATCCCTTCTGTTAACATTGTATATGCGATGTAATTAAGAGATTGAGTTCTTATGTGTTAGAAAGGGCATAGAAACAAGCAATTGGAAGAAGTCTCTTACTTTTCCTCTTCAGTTGTACCCTGTAAGAAGTCCAATGCAGCACATATTACCTTTTATAAAACGAAGTCTCTTGTAGCATACAGTACATTAACTTCAGTATACTTTTAGTGTCAATTACCTTCTCAATTTCTAATTGTGTGTTTGTCACTCTGGTAGTTTCAGGTTCTAACGATACACTATGATTATTTACATTTCTTGAATCACCCAGATCTTTCAACTTTTTATTTTCCATACTTTCTACTCCCAAATTGACCTATAAAGGAAAAATATAATGCAGAAATAGCTTTCAGATAAGTAGATGGTGATGCATTGAAAGTGAAAACATACTTTTAAAACAACCAGGAAATGTAGAATGAAATCTTAATAGCTTTCCTTTCATCATCTGCAACTACCTCTTTAGTGCCACCAGGACATGTGAGTTAAAACTTCTGCAGGTTTTCTTTCATCCTCTGCAAGTATTTCTTTAGTAAAAAATGCTTTTGATTTCGCACCTCCAAGATGGGTGTGATATTTATAAGCTCAGTAGCATTTGGGTCCTTGAAATGGAACATTGAAAACCTGAAACAATAGAAATAGGAAACAAAATATTAAAATCATGAAACCAAACTGAAATCTACACTCATGATGTTTTATCAATTTTCCCTCTATATGTATCAAAAAATCTATGCTTTTTAAGCTTTTATTATTTGGTTTGCCACAATGAAGTTTTAAACAAAACAATCATATCGTGTGTGTTTGCAAGCTCGCAACCTTCTACACAGTCTCTTCATGCTGCTTTTGCCTATAATAGCTAATGTATATTAGTACATCAAAGGTGCAAGTTGATGGGACTAATGCTTTCTCCTCCATCTTTTTCGGTTAGACTATAAAGATTCAAGAACTAATCACAAATTTATCGCCTCTATGATCTTAAAAATCCCGTATTCTGCATTGATTACACATTGACAACCAATTAAGCACATTATGCAACTCCTGAAAATATTTGGGATTTTTACACATATACCTAGCCATATTAATTGTTTACTTTTTCTAGCCATATACATAGATTATACATTGATTATACACAATTATACATATGTAATACATAAATTATGCATATATTATACATTCACTGGCTATTTTTAGTTTAAGTGCTAGGGTGAGCGGCTATTTGGGTTAATTCTTCTCGTAGTTAAAATAATAAAATAAAGAAAGTAAAAATAAGAAGCTGTCATTTCGGATCATGGATCAACTTCAAACCTCATTCAACAGGAAGTTTAGAAGAAAAATCAAAAGAGAAACATCAGAAAACGCGGAATTTGGTGAGGGAAAAAACGGACTATAAGAGCATTGCTTTTGATCGGCACAGATACTAAGCAAGCAGTAGCGCACAACTTTATACCAAGTTGTGAAACACATAGTTGTATTCGAAATCCGATTGCTTCTTAATTCATTAAACTACCTATGTCAAGAGCACAATGCCTCATCAATTCTAGCACATTGAGTCGAATCTCGAGCTTCTATATCATTTCCTTGATGAGGAAAAGTAGTCCAAAATGCTTGACAATTACCTTCGTATGAGTCTAAGCATAAGTAGTGGAAAAACTGGAAAAAAATTAAACTTACAAGGAACCATAGAAAATTATACCTCGTCTATTCACCTCTGGTTTCAACTCTGGAAGATGCTAACCATGGGGATACTATTATGCCAAAGCAAAGATTAGAAGAGGATAAGACCAAGCAAATCAAAGGCAACATGAAATTCCTAAAGAGGATACGAAGGATAAGCAAAAATTAGAGAGAAAGGTCAATAGTAATGAAGTAATGGTAGAAGATTGCTGCTAGAACTCGCCATCAATGGCAGATCAACAGATGATTGAACAAATTAATGGTGAAAGAAAGCTAGTTGGAGGACTGAGCTCTAGAGAATTCTAGATGAATTATGTACATGTGTGTTACCAAAGTAATAAAAATTTAACTTAAATCAGTAATTTAAATCAGTCATGAAATTACTGAAATACCCTTGGTCGACCATTATGGCTCTTCAATATAATAGACTAGATGTTTGATGTCCGTGGAGCACGGGCCCAACAATTTGAGGTAGACTATTTGTATTTATATGTTCTTACCTGCAAATACACAGAATAAATGCCATTTTGTAAATTCAATTATGTAGTTTGGAGCAAATATGAAAGAATAAATTTGTTTTGAATAGCTAGCACAAAGAAACTGTTTTATTAACTTTGATACGAACAATGGGAGCAAAAAGGAAGGAAAACAACCTTTTATCCTTGCAGAAGGAAGGAAAATAACCTTTTAACACCAAATCATCTCGCACTTATTGATATTATATTTGTGTTATTTCAAGCTTCAACCCAAATGTTACCTGGACCACACACTTCCTCATAAGCACTGGGGAACTCGGACGACTCCTGAAGGTAAGAAAGATTATGCATCCATGCTAGAATATTCACCATGTTTGATCAGAAAAATTTTGGGATATGCCTAACATGTAATTAAGGTTTCATAGTGTAATCAAATCTTCCAAAGCCTTCATTAATTTGTGAAAAGAAATAAGAAAAAGATGCATATCCCAGTAGCAGGAAACTCTAGAACAAAAGAGAAACGGCCTAGAGTTGTTGTTCTAGCTTTCTAAGAAAAACTTATGTTGCAACTCCAAGTTTCAGGTTCCTTGCCTATGATTGGGAAGTAGGGAAAGAAATTAAAGCTCCATGATGCGCAACAAACAGCATACCATACCATTTAATTTAGTCAAACTGGATCAGTTTTAAGGCTGTCTAATCTCATGAGTTCCTTAATTGGTGGGTAAAAAAATACAACCTTTTTATTTTGTACTATATCAGAAGGAATTACATGCTCGAATAATTATGTCATTTATTACTTCCCCCACCCCGCACCCCAAGATGCATTGTCATAAGATAGTCTTGTTATTCGGTAGCTAGGATGATGCATAAATAAAATAGTAGCTCATGTTAAAATGCCAGCCTCCCACTCAAATAATGCTTTGGGAGAAGAGAATTGTGTTGGCTAACAATTTTAGCAATTCGCCATTTATAAGGCTGAATGAAAAGTATTATTCATGAACCCTAAAAAAATTCACATTTAACCAGTTATAAAGTTGAAAATTATTTTTCTGAGCCTTGAAAAAACCAAAGCACAATAAACATTCATTCAAAAATTAGCAACAAGATCAAATCCAGAAAAGAAGAAGAAGATCAAACTATCCTTTGTGAAACTTTGATTGAATTAAGAACACATATCTCTTGTAATAATTTTGCATCATTTTCTTCCTGAAAGAGGAAAAGGACTAAAACACAAAACTATCAGTGTATCCTAACAAACAGGGCTTCCACTATACTCTTCTATCTTTAGAATAAAGGCAAACAAAAAAGAACGATTGAAGGAAGTAAAAATATATAAGGATATCCAAACAAAATTCCATTAATTTGTTATTAAGTCATATTTACATCCACAACTACCAATAAAATCAGAGAACTAAACTTCAGCTACTACTCCTAAAAATTTGATGAAAAAGTAGCTTTGCGGAGAGCAGGGGAAAAAAAAGTTTTCTAATTCTTCCTTCATCTTTTACAGATAAAAAGTGATAAAACCAGGGAAGAGTCTTAAGCAGCTTTGACATGTTTATTTAAATCATAATCTAGAAAAAAAATCACAAGTATGGAACCAATGATCTAACTAAATTAACTCAAATAACATGATAAGCAGAGTTAGGTATCAATATATACAAACAATTATGGTAGTAA